>NC_039273.1:4336512-4339012 GCF_003368295.1 Carassius auratus
TAATTATGCAAAGCAAGATCAAAGTGTAAGGACACCTTTTCCAAACACCTCAAATAATTATTGGTTCAACACAGGTAATAAAACACCCATTCAAACACACACTGGGTGACACCAAAGGCTCCAGACGCCACAGCTGGTTCATATTGAAAGGAAGCAATGGGTGAGAGAGGAGGAGAGGAAAGAGAGAAACTCAAAAAGATAGGCCCTTGTTATGTCTCTCAGGGGACACTTTGCAGGCATTTTAGGGGTCCAGTACATCTAATGGCCTACAGACTATAGCTTTACCCCACAAACACTAACTACACCATTTAACCATTTCCAAGTAATAAGGGCCAGATTAGATTGAAGCCATGTGTCTCTGTATGGCGGCTTGAATGATAAGGCATTGCTTATCCATAGAATAAACCAGTTTGGGTTCATTAGTTACTCAATGAGACCCAGTTCTGATTTTATGGATGTAGGCCCGGACCTGACAGCAGTTCCGTTGTTTTTCATGGCTCCTCTCAGAGGCTTTGTGTTACCGACCACACATCGTGACCTCGTTTTTCAACGGGGAGTTGTCATTGTCACAAGTCTGTCAGTAAATGCCTGAGCATGATGTTTTTATCAAAGAATAATTACAGGACACAAGTGGAATGGATTTTATTTCATGTTTTGGCTTGTGATATTTAAATTATTGATGGGAAATGTCATAACTCAAATGCTGTGAAGATTGCTGAAACCGCTTTGCATTCCGTTTAACATCAGAATGGAGATATTGTAATAATCGCGATCCGCAGTCCAAAATCCTAGTGCAGGAAGTTGTTTCAGGAGTATGCGAGACAATTAGTTCAGCCTAAAATTCTTTATTTCGTCATTTTATTTCTCTACAGGATAAAAAGAAGCCATTTTGAATGTCAGTAGGGACCAAACAACATTGTTACAATTCAAAAGATCTTTTTTTTTGTGTGTGTGTTTTTGGGTGAACTATCCCTTTAAGTTCGCATTAAAGCCTTTTTGTTTTTTTAGCCACAAGAATGACTTTAGGTTGCCAAGACGACCTGAAATAACATATTAATAAACCACATAATTGTGACATTATTTTACAATAATTATGAAAAAAAAAGTTAATTTTCAATCCAAACACTTTTTTTTTTTTTTTATAACGGTCAACTACAGGAATCATATAGTTCTTTCAATTCTCTAAACATTAGAGGATAACTAGAGTTTACATTTACTGAAGTCAATGCCTCGATGCCAGGCCGTTGCTAAGATTCTTTATAGGTTGTCAGGCAGATAGCAGTATTATTTTAGTAACATTTATATACTTTGATGATGGCATTTATTAATATTTTGAATTCACTTTTAATTTTAGTATTTTAATAAAATCAATTGTATACCCTTATCATAATTGGTCTTTTTTCTTTATATATATATATTTTAACTTAGATTCATTTCAAGGGTTTATGTAATTATTCCAGTTCCAATTTAACTTGCTTCAGTAAGTATTAGGGTAATTTTTCTAATCTCCATTTAAGTTTTTCCATCTAATATATTTTATTTGAGCTTGATTTCAGTTAACAACAGTAATTTTGAAGTGCTTCAGTTAACAGGAACACTGGCAGTTACTAGTAAGCTCTGTTTGGTTATAGCATTGGTTAATTGCACTGCTTACTAGCCCTTGAGTAGAAAAAAACCCTCCCCCAAATCTCTGTAAGATCCCAAGACAGACCTAGCATAGACTTTTTTTGTCCATTGAATCAATTATCATGAGGAATCCTTTGTCTGTAATAAAACAACTGAAGTTTAACATATGGGCTTAGGCGTTAATTCAGATCATGTATGTGCAACAGCAATATTGATAAATTACTATTTTTTTCTGGATCTGACCAGGTGAGATCCAGTCTCTTAATGATGGGCTGAAATGAAGGATGAACACCTGAACAAGTTACAGTCAAACACCACATTTATTTCATCAGGTCTTCATGAGTGGATGTAATAAACAGGACAAGCTACCCAGACCCACTCAAACTCTCAAACAGCCTGCTAACAGAGAAATTAGCAAGCCTCCCTCTATTAACAGTTACCTAACAAACTGGAATCACTTCAAAGATATGGAAGAAACAAACTGTCCCAGCACGAGGGGTACCAAATAACTGACCTAATCGAAGAATTGTGTTTTAACATAACCATACAATAAAACAGGGAATGCAAACGAGACAGTGACGATGTGTTCACAAGTTAGCGTTGCACTTGATATCAATGCAAAAAGGTGTCTGTGAGAGCTCGCAGGAACTCGTGATGACACCATTAAGCACTATTATAGCTGCAAATGTAACTGGCACAACTGCTGATGATCGTGTAGTCCGTCCTCATCCACAGCTGAAGCGGCGATTGGTCACAGCTACTTAGTAGCGGTAGTGGTCCGGTTTGAAGGGACCGTCGCAGGGCAGACCCAAATATTTGGCTTGCTTCTCTGACAGTTTAGTGAGTTTGACGCCAAGCTTGTCCAAGTGTGCGG
>NC_039273.1:6791712-6921712 GCF_003368295.1 Carassius auratus
TTGAGGTTTCGTTAAAGGGCGTGTCCCATGGCGGCCTGACAAATTTCGATGTTCGCCATGAAAAAGGAAGTTGCTGTAACTCAGACATACATGTCCAATCTGCCCCAAACTTCACATGTTGGATGAGACTCCTGACCTGAACAGATCTGACATGCCATATTCAGTTATGTCATAGCGCCACCTATTGGCAACAGGAAGTGACATATTTTACACTGCGACAACTACTCCTAGAAATTTTATGACATCATGTCTTTTTTTTGTGGTCAGTCTAATCTAAACGCTGTGTGATGTTTAGTTGTGAAGATCTTGAGTTTTCGTTTTAAAGGCGTGTCCATGGCGCCGTGACGAAGTCGATGTCTCGCCATGGGAATAAAAGATGTTATAACTCAGGCATAAAATGTCCGATCTTCCCCAAACTTCACATGTGTGATAAGGGTCCTGGCCTGAAACAGATCTGAAGGCCAATATTCCATCGGGTGTGGCAAAATGGCTCGATAGCGCCACCTATACACTTTCAACGGAGTGCGTTTCACTTTCAACGGAGTGCGCCAGCTATGTTTCATGTACAAAATCGGTAACACATGTAACACACCAATATCTACAAAAAAGTCTCTTGGTACGAAATCCGAATCCCAACAGGAAGTCAGTTATTTAGAATTTTCTCTGCAAATTGGCGTTGTTTTTTGCCATTTTCAGGGGTTGTACTTTAGCAACTCCTCCTAGAGATTTATTCAGATCAACACCAAACTTGGTCAGTTAAATCTTAAGGCCTTTGAGATGTTAAATGGTGAAGATTTTGAGGTTTCGTTAAAGGGAGTGTCCATGGTGGCCTGACAAATTTCGACGTTTCGCCGTGAAAAGTTGCTGTAACTCAGACATACAATGTCCAATCTGCCCCAAACTTCACATGTTAGATAAGACTTCTGCCCTTAACAGATCTACATGCCCATTTTCAGTTATAGTCATAGCGCCACCTGCTGGCAACAGGAAGTGACATGTTTTAGTCTGCGACAAACTACTCCTAGAATTTTTTTGAGATTAAAGTATTTTTTGTAGTCAGTCTAATCTAAAGGCCTGTGCAATGTTAACTTGTGGGATCTTGAGTTTTTGTTAAAGGGCGTGTCCATGGCGCCATGACAAATTTTGATGTCTCGCCAATAAGAGAAGTTGTTGGAACTCAGGCATAATTTGTTCGATCTTCCCCAAACTTCACATGTTCGATAAGAATCCTGTCCTAAACACATTTGAAGGCCAATATTCCATTATAATGAGAGCACCACCTGCTGGCAACAGGAAGATTGGCACAGATATGGAGTAAACTTTGATATATTCCACTTATATTTATGAGTTTAAATGCATATTTCTCAACCGTTCACCTAATTAATAAAGCCACTCGCTGGCGGTGAGCCCGGGTGCGAGGGCCCGTTCATCGCTGCTTGCAGCTTTAATTATTATTATTATTATTATTATTATTATTAGGGCTCAAGCCCGAAGGGGCGAAGAGCCCTATTGTTCTTCTAAGGATTATTCTTCTTATTATTATTTTTTTTATTTTTTATTAAACCTTCCGGGGGTTTTTGGGGGCCTTAACATGCTCAAAAACTCTTGAAAATTGGCACACACATTGGAATCTGCGGCCATCAGGACGCTGCAGAGGCTGGGACCCGGGCGTGGCACAGGGGCTCTACAGCGCCCCCTGGAACACAGTCAGAAATCTTGAACCATAGCTCACACACACTTTCATGTATTTATATGAAACTCAGTACACTTATAGATCTCATTGAGCCGAACAACTTTCACACTTTATGTCATAGGCTCCGCCCAACAGGAAGTCAGCTATTCAGGGCTGTTTAAAAAAAGCATGCTCTGGAATTTGAAATACTCCTCTGAGGTTTTCAACCCGTTCGCTATGAAACTCTGTGAACATGATCTCAAGACATTGGGGATGAAAAATTGCGAGGGATTTTTGATATCTCGAACGGTTTGCCCGTGGCGAGGCGTGGAATTTATGGCTAGAAATAAGAAACAGGAAATGTCTAATAACATCCACATACCTTTCCTGATTTGATCAAACTTCATTGGTTTGTTCGTTGTATAATACCGATCGTATATATGTGACTATTAAGAGTCAACATTATAGCGCCACCAACTGGCAGCAGGAAGTGTGTCATTTTCCAAATGCTTTGAATTCAGCATCTTATTTTTACTCTATTTACTTAAAACTTCATCAGAATAATGACAAAACACAGCCGATGTAAATCTGTTGTGGGGACATTGATATCTGATATAGTGTTACCATGGCAACGTTTCAAACTTGAATGTTCTGTTATGGTGAGTTTGAGGCAGACAGCAAGCTCAGATTTACATGAAACTCAAAACACATATCAGTATTAGTGATAGCTAGACAATGGCAAAAGCTTTTAAAAGGGTGTGAAGGAGGCACTCTATAGCGCCACCTTTTGTCAAAAGTGGGGGGGTTAGTTTTAGCTACAGACACCAAACTTGGTACATAAATTGTTCTTTTCAAGACGGACAACATTCTAATTCACAGTCATCAGCTACGACCAACAGGAAGTCGGCTATTTTGATTTGAATATTTAAATTGAGCTCTGATTTAATGCATACTCCTCACAGGAAATGTTCACTATACTCACCAAACTTTGTCTACATGTTGAAAAAACATTGAGGAACTTAAATTGCGAACGGATTTTGGTTAGCTTGAATGGTTTTGTCGTGGTGATTTTTTGAAATGACAGTAAAAAGGGAATCATTAATTGTCTTGTATTTTTAAATTGCAGCTTCCAAACACTTAAAAAAAAAATTCATACAGAGATCAAATCATTCTGAGGACATATGCATAGTTTCATGACTTTACAACACTGTATGATTAAAAGAAAATTAAAAAACTGTCAGACATCTCAACTCACTCTGTCCCTCTGTTTGAGGAATGTATGTGTGCTGACTGAGTGTGTGTGTGTGTCTGTGAGTGGGGGATGGGCATGAGCTGAGTGGCAGACACAATGAGAGAGAGAAAGAGAGAGAGAGAGAAAGAGAGAGAGAGAGAGATACTTAATCATCTCTTTAATCACCAGAAAACATTTTTTTATTTAAATTGTTATTTTTTGTTGCTTTTGCTAACATTGCTGTTTTCATTACAGTTTAAGAAATCTCTTAGGCCTTATCCTTTTCTGACAGTTTCAGGAATTAAAAACAAAATTCTAAAATACTTATTTGTGCTGCAAATAATAATTTCAATCTCATTTGATACTGACCTATTCCATCCTGTGACATGACATTTATCTTAATTTACATAATCTCATGGATGTAACAGTAAAACTGTTCAGCTCACAGATGAAGACTAAGCTGTAATGTAAGCAGAACTTTCACAAATGCTTATAAGTCATTAAAGGATTTTATAACACTGTAAAATAATGTCTAATTTGTTAACATTAGTAAATGCATTGGTAACACTTTATAATAACTGCACTCATTAGTAAATAGTCAGTTCATGCTTTATAAAGTCTTGTCCCAACTTAAATAGTCATTAATAAGCAGCTTATAAATACAGCTATAAATAGCTTGATCTTGGTTTATAAGCACATTTATTAAAAGGAGAGTAAAGGGTCAGTTATCTTCCTATGAAAAATAAAAAAATGAAAATAAACAAACAACAACACAGATTGATACAGAACTCAGAAATTTTATTGTGGATTTATGATCAAATCAGCCTGTAAATGAATCATACTCCTCCAAGAAGACACAAGTAGTTC
This sequence comes from Carassius auratus, assembly GCF_003368295.1. Lineage (NCBI taxonomy): Eukaryota > Metazoa > Chordata > Actinopteri > Cypriniformes > Cyprinidae > Carassius > Carassius auratus. The sequence goes on from NC_039273.1 coordinate 6,795,483, forward strand.
ACACCAAACTTTTTCAACATGATGCCAATATACTGAAGATGTTAAATTGCGAATGGGTTTAGGATACCTTAAATGGTGTGGCCATACCGATTTATTAAAGTAACATAAAAAAAATACAATAGTTATTTTACTATATCTTTAACATTCTTCATTCCAACTCTTCATAATTTTTTTATATACGTAGAAGTAATCATTTGAAAGAAGCACAGTAAGTTTCATAGCTTTATCATTTTCAAGAGCCAGCATAAAATTAAAACTATCATAACTTATAAATCAAGCTTGCAATTCTTAGTACCAATATATGATTACTTTTAAATAATTATTGTAGAAACAAGTATGATTTAAATCATTTATAGAAATCTTTCAAAGAAAAATAATATGTATTTTACTGATAAAATGACCCTCACTTAATTAGAATAATATGCTGAAGTATTGTGAAATACTGTGTATTAAGAATAATTCTTTATAGGCTTTATGGACAGATAAGTTTGGAGTGACTCTTGAAGGATCAGCACCACATCCTCTTTTACCACTGTTTAAAGAATGTATCTTACAGAACAGGTGCGAATTAATTTTGGATAGCTTGAATGGTTTTGTCATGGTGATTTTTTGAAATAACAGTAAAAAAGGAACCAGTAAATGTCTTTTATTTTTTTAAGTGCAGCTTCTAAACACTTCAACAAAATGTACACATAGAAGACAAGTCATGCTGAGGAAATATGCATAGTTTCATGACTATACAACACTATATGGATGATAGAAAATTAAAAAACTACCATACATCTGATGTCACTCTGTCCCTCTGGGTAATGTGTGTGTGTGTGTGTGTGTGTGTTTGTGTGTTAAGTGTGTGTGCTGAGTTTGTGTGAATGTGTGGGAGAGGGGATGGGCTTGGTGTCAGAGAGAGAGAGAGAGATAGAGAGAGAGAGGGAGGGAGACTTAATCATCTCTTTAATCACCAGCAGAAAAAAAAAGCAATTTGGTGTTGTTGTTGTTTTTTCATTATTACAGCTTAAGAAATATCTTAGGCCTCAACATCAACTGTTGCTAGCCTACTCCCAAAATTAATAGTCATTAGTAAGCATTTTATAAATACAGCTATAATTAAATTGTTCATGGTTTATATGCACATTTATTTTGAGGAGATTAAAGACTGTAATCTTCCTAAAAATAAAAATAAAAATAAAAATAAACAAAATAAACAAACACAGAGCTCAGAAACATTTATTTCAAGATGCAATAAAAGAAAACTGTACACTATATATATATATATATATATATATATATATATATATATATATATATATATATATATATATATATATATATATATAATTGCATAAGTTTATTTTTTTTTATCAAGGGTACAGCTAATAATAATAATAAAATAATAATAATAATAATAATGCATTTTATTTAAGGCGCCTTTCAAACCACTCAAGGTCACCGTACAACAAGTAACAACAGTAACAATATTAAAACAAAAAATAACAGCAAATAACAATGTCAATAAAAAAACACAATAGTATTAGAATAGCACAACATATTGTGGAATACTATATTAAGACTTTATATATAGGCTTTATGAACAGATAGGTTTTGAGAGATTCTTGAAGTACTAGCATCACCTCCTCTTGTACGACGGTTTGAGGAATATATCTTCCAGATAGTACCGCCGCTCCCTATATGCAGAATACGCAGTCTTCGTAGGGCACCAACTCCCAGAGGGGGCACCATCCCAGTTGCTCAAAAAAAAACCCAAAAAAAAACATGCGCCATTCTCCAATATGTGCTCGCGACCGCTCACACCTCATGTTTGCGGCTGAATGTTCGTAATTGATGGATAGACATCTATGCCTGGGTATAGCACATCAGCAATCCGGCACAGAGAAAAGAAAACTAAAGAAAAAAAAAAACAGGCATAAAGTTGTCTTGACATTGGACATTCGAGAGTCTCAAATTTAGGGCCGGTCTCTAAAGTTACATGTGATATTGTTATACACTTTTCTAACGTCAGTAGCATTTGAAGAGAATGACTTACAGTCATAAAAACAACTGTAATTGTTCATCTAGGTGACAGCTATAATGCACAATTAATTTGAATGTTTGATATTTATTACAACAAACTGTAAGTCATATGTAAATTATGCTACTTTTTCACATGGGCTCAAATGCAAATTTGAAGCTCAATAGCATTTGAGAAGAAAGACTTGCAGTCACAAAACAATTGTAATGTGTTCATATAGGTGTCAGCTACAATGCACACCTTATACATTTTTTATAAATATAAAAATAAAGTATTACTAAAGTTATATATATATTGTTCTGTGTATGTGATTTCAAAGTCTAGATTGGTCGGATTAACCCTTTAACTGCCGCATCCCTTAAAACTTGGTTGTCAGAGGGTTACTGTAAATGCTTATGCCCGCTGGGCACAGTTTTCCCGATGCCACCGGGGTGGCGTTGCACTGATGGCTTGAGCCCGACATTGCTGCTTGCAGCTATATTTATTATTATTTTTATTTTTTATTAAACCTTCCGGGGGTTTTTGGGGGCCTTAACATGCTCAAAAACTCTTGAAAATTGGCACACACATTGGAATCTGCGGCCATCAGGACGCCGCAGAGGCTGGGACCCGGGCGTGGCACAGGGGCTCTACAGCGCCCCCTGGAACACAGTCAGAAATCTTGAACCATAGCTCACACACACTTGCATGTATTTATATGAAACTCAGTAGACTTATAGATCTCATTGAGCTGAACAACTTTCACACTTTATGTCATAGGCTCCGCCCAACAGGAAATCAGCTATTCAGGGCTGTTTAAAAAAAGCATGCTCTGGAATTTGAAATACTCCTCTGAGGTTTTCAACCCGTTCGCCACGAAACTCGGTGAACATGATCTCAAGACATTGAGGATGAAAAATTGCGAGGGGATTTTTGATATCTCGAACGGTTTGCCCGTGGCGAGGCGTGGAACTTATGGCGAGAAATGAGAAACAGGAAATGTCTAATAACATCCACATACATTTCCTGAATTTGATCAAACTTCATGGGTTTGTTCGTTGTATGATACCGATTGTATATATGTGACTATTAAGAGTCAACGTTATAGCGCCACCAACTGGCAGCAGGAAGTGTGTCATTTTCCAAATGCTTTGAATTCAGCATCTTATTTTTACTCGATTTGCTTAAAACTTCATCAGAATAATGACAAAACACGGCCGATGAAAATCTGTTGTGGGGATATTGATATCTGATATAGTGTTGCCATGGCAACGTGTCAAACTTGAATATTCTGTTATGGTGATTTTGAGGCAGATAACAACCTCAGATTTACATGAAACTCAAAACACATATCAGTATTAGTGATAGCTAGACAATGGCAAAAGCTTTTAAAAGGGCGTGAATGAGGCACTCTATAGCGCCACCTTTTGTCAAAAGTGGGGGGGTTAGTTTTAGCTACAGACACCAAACTTGGTACATAAATTGTTCTTATCAAGACGGACAACTTTCTAATTCACAGTTATCAGCTACGACCAACAGGAAGTCGGCTATTTTGATTTTAATGTGTATTTTTTTAGATTTTACAGTTGTGAATTAATGAATACTCCTCACAGGGGAAGTACACTATACACACCAAACTTTGTCTACATGAAGAAAAAACATCGAGGAACTTAAATTGCGAACAGATTTTGGTTAGCTTGAACGGTTTTGTCGTGGTGATTTTTTGAAATGACAGTAAAAAAGGGAAACATTAATTGTCTTGTATTTTTAAATTGCAGCTTCCAAACACTTCAAAGCATTTTTTCATACAGATATCAAATCATTCTGAGGAAATATGCATAGTTTCACGACTTTACAACACTGTATGGGTAAAAGAAAATGTGAAAACTGTCAGACTTCTCAACTGACATGATCTCACTCTGGCCACTCTGTCTGTGTGAGGAAAGGGAGGGGGAGAGGGAGGGGGAGTGTGAGGGGGTTGGTGACTGTGAATTTTTGGTGACTGACAGTGTGTGTGGACTGTAGGGAGGGGCTGTCTGGCAGAGAGAGAGAGAGAGAGAGAGAGAGAGACCTAATCATTCCTTTAATAATCAGGAAAAAAATATCTGTATTTTAAATTGTTATTGTTTTTGTTGTTGCTAATGGTGGCGTTTTTTTCCTTTCATTACAGGTTAAGAAATCTCTTAGGCCTTATCCTTTTCTGGCAGTTTTAGGGATTTAAAAACATCCTAAGAATCCTTATTTATGCTGCAAATAATAATTTAAAACTCATTTGATACTGACCTATGACAAACTGTGACGTGACATGACATTTATTAATCTCATGGATGTAACAGTAAAACTCTTAAACTGACAGATAAAGCTGCAATGCAAGCAAAACTATTTCACAAATGCTTATAGGTTATTAAAATCATTACAAAACACTAATAAATTATTTAAGGATTTGGTAACACTGTAAAATAATGTCTAATTTGTTAACATTAGTAAATGCATTGGTAACACTTTATAATAATGGCACTCATTAGCTAAGCATTAGTAAATAGTTCATGATTATAAAGCCTTTTCGCTTAATAATAGTCATTATAAAGCAGTAATAAATCTATAAATAAATTGTTCTTGGTTTAAAAGCACATATATTACAAAGGAGATTAAAGTCTCAGTTGTCTCATAAAATAAATAAATAAATAAACACAACCCAGTTTGATTCAGAATTCAGAAATATTTATTTCAAGATGCAATAAAAGGAAACTGTACACTTAAATAGCTTTTGAGCGATTCTTGAAGGACTAGCATCACCACTTCTTGTACGATGGTTTGAGGAATATATCTTCCAGATAGTACCGCCGCTCCCTATATGCAGAGTATGCAGTATTCGCAGGGCACCAAATCCCAGAAGGGGCACCATCCCAGTTGCTCAAAAAAAAAAAAAAAAAAAGAAAAAAAACATGCGCCATTCTCCCATCCGCGCTCGTGACAGATCACACCACATGTTTGCGGCTGAATGTTTGTAATTGATGGATGGACATCTATGCCTGGGTATAGGACATCAGCAATCCGGCACAGAGAAAAGAAAACTAAAGAAAGAAAAAAAAAAAACAGGCATAAAGCTGTCTTGACATTGGACATTCGAGAGTCTCAAATTTAGGGACGGTCTCTAAAGTTACATGTGATATTGTTATACACTTTTCTAACGTCAGTAGCATTTGAAGAGAATGACTTTCAAAAACAACTGTAATTGTTCATCTAGGTGACAGCTATAATGCACAATTAATTTGAATGTTTGATATTTATTACAACAAACTGTAAGTCATATGTAAATTATGCTACTATTTCACATGGGCTCAAATGCAAATTTGAAGCTCAATAGCATTTGAGAAGAAAGACTTGCAGTCACAAAACAATTGTAATGTGTTCATATAGGTGATGGCTATAATGCACACCTTATAAATTTTTTATAAATATAAAAATAATGTGTTACTAAAGTTATATATATTGTTCTGTGTATGTGATTTCAAAGTCTAGATTGGTCGGATTAACCCTTTAACTGCCACATCCCTTAAAATTGTATTGTCAGAGGGTTACTGTAAATGCTTATGCCCGCTGGGCACAGTTTTCCTGATGCCACCGGGGTAGCGTTGCATTGATGGCTTGAGCCCGACATCGCTGCTTGCAGCTATATTTATTATTATTCTTCTTCTTCTTCTCCCGAATGAATCGCATTTTTGAGGGCTTTAACATGCTCAAAAAGTCATGAAACTTTGCACACGCATCAAACCTGGTGAAAATTTTCGTCTGATATAGGATTCAGAAGAGGGTGTGGCAAAATGGCTCGACAGCGCCACCTATACTAAGAAAATCAACAGCCTTCCAGCTATGTTTCACGTACATGCACGAAAATTGGTACACATATGTAACACACCAATACCTACAAAAAAGACTCTTGGACCAAAATTCTAAACCCAACAGGAAGTCGGTTATTTTTAATATTATGAGCAAATTTTGTGTAATTTTGGTCATTTCCATGTGTTGTATTTTAACGAACTCCTCCTAGAGATTTCTTCAAATCAACACCAAATTTGGTATGCCTAATCTAAAGGCCTTTGCGACATTAAATTGCGAAGATCTTGAGTTTTCGTTGAAGGGCGTGTCCGTGGCGGCCTGGCGAATATCGATGATTCGCCATGAAAAATGAAGTTGCTATAACTCACACATACAATGTCCAATCTGCCCCAAACTTCACATGTTTGATGAAACTCTGAACCTGAACAGATTGACATGCCCATATTCAGTTATAGTCATAGCGCCACCTATTGGCAACAGGAAGTGTCATATTTTACGCTGTGATGAACTACTCCTAGAAATTTTTTGACATCAATGTCTTTTTTGTGGTCAGTCTAATCTAAAGGCCTGTGCGATGTTCAGTTGTGAAGATCTTGAGTTTTTGTTAAAAGGCGTGTCCACGGCACCATGGCGAAGTTCGATGTCTCGCCATGTGAATAAAAGATGTTATAACTCAGGCATAAAATGTCCGATCTTCCCCAAACTTCACATGTGTGATAAGAGTCCTGACCTGAACAGATCTGCAGGCCAATATTCCACCGGGTGTGGCAGAATGGCTCGATAGCGCCACCTATACACTTTCAACGGAGTGTGCCTCGAGCTATGTTTCACGTACATGTACAAAAATTGGTACACACATGTAACACTCCAATACCTACAAAAAAGTCTTTTGGTACGATATCCGGATCCCAACAGGAAGTCGGTTATTTTGAATTTTCCCTTCAAAATTGGTGTTGTTTTTGCCATTTTCAGGGGTTGTACTTTAACGAACTCCTCCTAGAGATTTATTCAGATCAACACCAAACTTGGTCAGTGTAATCTAAAGCCATTTGCGATGTTAAATTGCAAAGGACTTGAGGTTTCGTTAAAGGGCGTGTCCATGGCGGCCTGACAAATTTCGATGTTTCGCCATGAAAAAGGAAGTTGCTGTAACTCAGACATACAATGTCCAATCTGCCTAAAACTTCACATGTTAGATAAGACTTCTGCCCTTAACAGATCTTCATGTCCATATTCAGTCATAGTCATAGCGCCACCTGCTGGCAACAGGAAGTGTCATGTTTTACTCTGCAAAGAACTACTCCAAGAAATTTTATGACATCAACATTTTATTTTGGTCAGTCTAATCTAAAGGTCTTTGCAATGTTAAATTGTGGAGATCTTTAGATTTTGTTAAAGGGCGTGTCCATGGCGCCTTGACAAAATTTGATGTCTCGCCATAGGAAAAGAAGTTGTTGTAACTCAGGCTTGAAATGTTCGATATTCCCCAAACTTCACATGTTCGATAAGACTCCTAGCCTGAACACATCTGAAGGCCAATATTCCATTATAATGATAGCGCCACCTATTGGCAACAGGAAAATTGGCACATATAAATGACTTTGACATATTCCACTTATATTAACGATTTGAAATGCATATTTCTCACCTTCACCTTTTTACTAAAGCCACACGATTGCGGTGAGCCCGGGTGCGAGGGCCCGTTCATCGCTGCTTGCAGCTTTAATTATTAGGGCTCAAGCCTGGAGGGCGAGAGCCCTATTGTTTTCCTTAGGATTATTTTTTTTTTTTTTTTTTTTTTTTTTTATTCTTCTAATTTTTTTCTAAGGTTTCGGGGGCTTTTGGGGTCCTTAACATGCTCAAAAACTCTTGAAAATTGGCACACACCTTGGAACCTGCGGCCATTAGGGCCGGGCAGAGTCTGATACACGGGCGTGGCACAGGGGCTCTACAGCGCCCCCTGTAGTACCGAGGGCCATATATCATGCATACTTGCACATATACATATGAAACTTGGTACATATATATAACTCATCAAACCAAACAACTTTCACACTGCATGTCATAAGCTCCGCCCAACAGGAAGTTGGCTATTTAGGGTTTTATGAAAAACACATGCTCTGGAATTTGATATACTCCTCTGAGGAACTCCACCCGTTCACCACAAAACTCGGTGAACACGATCTCAAGACATTGGGGATGCTAAATTGCGAAGAGATTTTTGATATCTCGAACGGTTTGCCCGTGGCGAGGCGTTGAAATTATGGCGAGAAATGAGAAACAGGAAATGTATAATAACATCCACATACATTTGCCGAATTTGATTAAACTTAATTGGTTTGTTCGTTGTATGATACCGATCGTATATATGTGACTTTTAGGAGTCAAAGTTATAGCGCCACCAACTGGCAGCAGGAAGTGAATCATTTTCAGAACGCTTTGAATTCAGCATCTTATTTTTACTTGATTTGCTTCAAACTTCATCAGAATAATGACAAAACACGGCCGAAGACAATCTGTCGTGGGGATATTTATATCTAATATAGTGTTGCCATGGCAACGTGTCAAACTTGAATGTTCTGTTCTGGTGATTTTTAGGCAGATAACTAGCTCAGATTTACATGAAACTCGAAACAGATATCAGTATTAAAGATAGCTAGACCATGGCAAAAGCTTTTAAAAGGGCGTGGAAGAGGCACTCTATAGCGCCACCTTTTGTCAAAAGTGGGGGGATTAGTTTTAGCTACAGACACCAAACTTGGTACATAAATTGTTCTTATCAAGACGGACAACTTTCTAATTCGCAGTCATAAGCTACGACCAACAGGAAGTTGGCTATTTTGACTTGAATATGGAGTTTTGGGAATTTTCTTTTGTGAATTAATGCATACTCCTCCCAGGGGAAGTACACTATACACACCAAACTTTGTCTACATTAAGAAAAACCATTGAGGAACTTAAATTGCGAACGGATTTTGGATAGCTTGAACGGTTTTGTCGTGGTGAATTTTTGAAATGACAGTAAAAAGGGAAACATTAATTGTCTTGTATGTTTAAATTGCAGCTTCCAAACACTTCAAAGCATTTTTTCATACAAAGATCAAATCATTCTGAGGAAATATGCATAGTTTCACGACTTTACAACACTGTATGGATAAAAGAAAATTAAAAAACTGTCAGACTTCTCAACTTACATGATCTCACTCTGGCCACCCTGTCTGTGTGAGGGAAGGGAGGGGGAGAGGGAGGGGGAGTGTGAGGGGGTTGGTGACTGTGACAGTGTGTGTGGACTGTAGGGAGGGGCTGTCTGGCAGAGAGAGAGAGAGAGAGAGACCTAATCATCCCTTTAATAATCAGAAGAAGAAAAAAAATCTGTATTTTAAATTGTTATTGTTTTTGTTGTTGCTAATGGTGGTGTTTTTTCCTTTCATTACAGGTTAAGAAATCTCTTAGGCCTATCCTTTTCTGACAGTTTTAGGGATTTAAAAACATCCTAAGAACCCTAATTTGTGCTGCAAATAATAATTTCAAACTCATTTGATACTGACCTATGACAACCTGTGACGTGACATGACATTTATTAATCTCATGGATGTAACAGTTAAACTCTTCAACTGACAGATAAAGCTGCAATGCAAGCAAAACTATTTCACAAATGCTTATAGGTCATTAAAATCATTACAAAACACTAATACATTATTTAAGGATTTGGTAACACTGTAAAATAATGTCTAATTTGTTAACATTAGTATATGCAATGGTAACACTTTATAATAATTGCACTCATTAGCTAAGCATTAGTAAATAGTTCATGATTATAAAGCCTTTTCCCTTAATAATAGTCATTATTAAGCAGTAATACATCTATAAATAAATTGTTCTTGGTTTAAAAGCACATATATTACAAAGGAGATTAAAGTCTCAGTTGTCTTATAAAATAAATAAATAAACACAACCCAGTTTGATTCAGAATTCAGAAATATTTATTTCAAGATGCAATAAAAGGAAACTGTACACTTGAATAGCTTTTATGCGATTCTTGAAGGATTAGCATCACCTCCTCTTGTAAGATGGTTTGAGGAATATATCTTCGAGATTGTACCGCCGCTCCCTATATGCATAGTATGCAGTCTTCGTAGGGCACCAACTCCCAGAGGGGGCACCATCCCAGTTGCTCAAAAAAACAAAAAAAAACATGCGCCATTCTCCCATCCGCGCTCGCGACCGCTCACACCTCATGTTTGCAGCTGAATGTTTGTAATTGATGGATGGACATCTATGCCTGGGTATAGGACATCAGCAATCCGGCACAGAGAAAAGAAAACTAAAGAAAATAAAACAGGCATAAAGTTGTCTTGACATTTGGACTTTCTAGAGTCTCAAATTTAGGGCCGGTCTCTAAAGTTACATGTGATATTGTTATACACTTTTCTAACGTCAGTAGCATTTGAAGAGAATGACTTACAGTCATAAAAACAACTGTAATTGTTCATCTAGGTGACAGCTATAATGCACAATTAAATTGAATGTTTGATATTTATTACAACAAACTGTAAGTCATATGTAAATTATGCTACTTTTTCACATGGGCTCAAATGCAAATTTGAAGCTCAATAGCATTTGAGAAGAAAGACTTGCAGTCATAAAACAATTGTAATGTGTTCATATAGGTGTCAGCTACAATGCACACCTTATACATTTTTTATAAATATTAAAATAAAGTGTTACTAAAGTTATATATATTGTTCTGTGTATGTGATTTCAAAGTCTAGATTGGTCGGATTAACCCTTTAACTGCCGCATCCCTTAAAACTTGATTGTCAGAGGGTTACTGTAAATGCTTATGCCCGCTGGGCACAGTTATCCTGATGCCACCGGGGTGGCGTTGCACTGATGGCTTGAGCCCGACATCGCTGCTTGCAGCTATATTTATTATTATTCTTCTTCTTCTTCTCCCGAATGAATCGCATTTTTGAGGGCTTTAACATGCTCAAAAAGTCATGAAACTTTGCACACGCGTCAAACCTGGTGAAAATTTTCGTCTGATATAGGATTCAGAAGAGGGTGTGGCAAAATGGCTCGACAGCGCCACCTATACCAAGAAAATCAACAGCCTTCCAGCTATGTTTCACGTACATGCACGAAAATTGGCACACATATGTAACACACCAATACCTACAAAAAAGACTCTTGGAGTGAAATTCTAAACCCAACAGGAAGTCGGTTATTTTTAATATTATGAGCAAATTTTGTGTAATTTTGGTCATTTCCATGTGTTGTATTTTAACGAACTCCTCCTAGAGAGTTCTTCAAATCATCACCAAATTTGGTATGCCTAATCTAAAGGCCTTTGCGATGTTAAATTGCGAAGATCTTGAGTTTTCGTTGAAGGGCGTGTCCGTGGCGGCCTGGCGAATTTCGATGATTCGCCATGAAAAATGAAGTTGCTATAACTCAGACATACAATGACCAATTTGCCCCAAACTTCACATGTTTGATGAGACTCCGAAGCTGAACAGATTGACATGCCCATATTCAGTTATATTCATAGTGCCACCTATTGGCAACAGGAAGTGACATATTTTACGCTGCGACGAACTACTCCTAGAAATTTTATGACATCAATGTCTTTTTTGTGGTCAGTCTAATCTAAAGGCCTGTGCGATGTTCAGTTGTGAAGATCTTGAGTTTTCGTTAAATGGCTTGTTCATGGCGCCGCAACGAAGTTCGATGTCTCGCCATGAGAATAAAAGATGTTATAACTCAGGCATAAAATGTCCGATCTTCCCCAAACTTCACATGTGTGATAAGAGTCCTGGCCTGAACAGATCTGCAGGCCAATATTCCACCGGGTGTGGCAGAATGGCTCTATAGCGCCACCTATACACTTTCAACGGAGTGCGCCTCGAGCTATGTTTCACGTACATGTACAAAAATTGGTACACACATGTAACACTCATATACCTACAAAAAAGTCTCTTGGTACGAAATCCGGATCCCAACAGGAAGTCAGTTATTTTGCATTTTCCCTTCAAAATTGGTGTTGTTTTTGCCATTTTCAGGGGTTGTACTTTAACGAACTCCTCCTAGAGATTTATTCAGATCAACACCAAACTTGGTCAATGTAATCTAAAGCCCTTTGCGATAATAAATTGCGAAGGACTTGAGGTTTCGTTAAAGGGCGTGTCCATGGCGGCCTGACAAATTTCGATGTTTCGCCATGAAAAAGGAAGTTGCTGTAACTCAGACATACAATGTCCAATCTGCCCCAAACTTCACATGTTGGATAAGACTCTTGACCTGAACAGATCTACATGCCAATATTCAGTTATAGTCATAGCGCCACCTATTGGCAACAGGAAGTTACATATTTTACACTGCGACAAACTACTCCTAGAAATTTTATGACATCAGTGTCTTTTTTGTGGTCAGTCTAATCTAAAGACCTGTGTGATGTTTAGTTGTGAAGATCTTGAGTTTTTGTTAAAAGGTGTGTCCATGGCGCCGTGATGAAGTTCGATGTCTCGCCATGGGAATAAAAGATGTTATAACTCAGGCATAAAATGTCCAATCTTGCCCAAACTTCACTTTTGTGTAAAGGGTCCTGGCCTAAACAGATCTGAAGGCCAATATTCCATCGAGTGTGGCAAACTGGCTCGATAGCGCCACCTATACAATTTCAACGGAGTGCGTATACACTTTCAACGGAGTGCGCCTCGAGCTATGTTTCACGTACATGTACAAAAATCGGTACACACATGTAACACACCAATATCTACGAAAAAGTCTCTTGGTACGAAATCCGAATCCCAACAGGAAGTCAGTTATTTAGAATTTTCTCTGCAAAATTAGTGTTGTTTTGGCCATTTTCAGGGGTTGGACTTTGATGAACTCCTCCTAGAGATTTATTCAGATCAACACCAAACTTGGTCAGTGTAATCTAAAGCCTTTTGCGATCTTAAATTGCGAAGATCTTGAGGTTTCGTTAAAGGGCGTGTCCATGGCGGCCTGACAAATTTCGATGTTTCGCCATGAAATAGGATGTTGTTTTAACTCAGGCATTAAATGTCCAATCCTCCCCAAACCTCACATGTTCGACAAAAGTCCTGCCCTGAACACATCTGAAGGCCAATATTCCACTATAATGATAGCGCCACCTGCTGGCAAAAGGAAGATTGGCACATATATGGAATAAACATTGATATATTCTACTTATATTTATGAGTTTAAACGCATATTTCTCACCGTTCACCTATTAACTAAAGCCACTCGCTGCCGGTGAGCCCGGGTGCGAGGGCCCGTTCATCGCTGCTTGCAGCTTTAATTTAAATTGTTATCATTATGCATGCGATCATGCATACCTTCTCACCACAAGTCGAGTTGGACACTTAGGCTATTCATGTGTCCAAGTACTGGAAAGGGGAATGTTTTATAAAATAAATTAAATAAAAATAACAAGCTATAACTGACGTGCAATGGTGTTCTTGTTGGTCTTATAAATAGTGGTTTTATTGACAAATAATTAAAAAATTTTCCGGTGTTGGGCAGGAGCTTATATGCCAGATTTCAATAAGCTGTGCTGTATTTTTTAACAACTTCTAATGTTCATTATCGCATTACAACTTTTTGAACTAAGTTACAGCTTCCAGTCCACCTAAGAGTCTAAACGACATTTACTGTTTGTTTCGTTAATAATAATAATAATAATAATAAAGTGAAAGCCACAAATTAATCAAATTATGTTTCTTATAATCGCATTTCTCAACATATATATATATATATATATATATATATATATATATATATATATATATATATATATATAGTTGATGATGTATATGTTGACAGAGCGTGTTGTATGGTTATATCGATGTTAAAAAGCTTTCTCCTATCCGATTTACTTTTTTAAATAAACCATAAACTTAAACCAACTGATTACTCGCATTACTTGAATAAACACTGTGGCACTATCAAAATACTTCTGTCGTTTGAGCAGCCTGTCCACCTAAAGCATATTATTTTCTCAACCAATGGCGTGAGTTTGGGGCGGGACTATCTGACTGACCAACCAATGAGTGTTCATTTTCTGTTCATTTTTCATTTTAGACGTTTTCTGGTATCCTGATGAGCCCAGCCTGTAACAAGGAAATTAATTTGGTGTTTTCTTTTTCTTTATTTTTTCTTTTTTTTCACAGCTTTATCAAGTGTTTAGAGAGGGCAGATTGGACAGGCTTGCATCAGGTTTGCAAATCCTGAGCACAACACTCCATCATGCATCCAATTTAATTCTAATTTAAAGGCAGTATGAGGGAAATAATAACTCTGAATTCAAACTCCAGCTTATTGAGCAGTGTTGGGACTAAATACAGTATTTGACACTAGAAGAGCAGAAACTGGGGGTAAAACGAAGAAAATAATAATAATACAAAAAGGACATGAAAATCTGCAGGAGGATTTTTGGGGGATCATATCCTCAAACAATGGCAATAAAACCATCAAACTCCAACCTGGATTTCTGAAGAAAATAGACAAGCCCTCCCCCATCTGCAATGCTTGTCTAAAGCAAGATGAGTTGAACATAAAGCGGTTATATATCATGTAGGTGACTAATGTTACCGGCACATGTGACTGCTGTCATTTAACAGATTTATTAATCAGTGGCCACATTGAAACAGCAGTACTGCTTGGATCATATCTTGTCAATGTAGCTGAACAGGTTCTTAACAAGAGTGATTCATCAGTTCACCATCAGTCATCTGAAGGTCATCTGAAGGACGCCGTGTATGTGACAAGCACTAGGTTGACAGTAATGTTTCATGATTGTTTTATTGTTTTAATGTTGCTGAAACTATTGGGGAAACACCTTTGGCTTCTATGGACGTCTTTAAGTTGCCACATGCAGCCATAAAATCTTACATCACACATCAAAGTGCTAATTGTCAGCCATATTTTATAACACTCTGCTAGGCAATCAGCATAATATGACCATCCGTGTGCAAAAGCCTCAAATAAGTTCAAAGCTAGACTAACTTTTCCTATAGTTTATAATATTTTATACCCTTCATCTGTAGTGTGTTCACTCTTAAAAAAAAAGGCTTTATAAATAAAAGAGACCATTAGAATCTCCGGTTGCTATGAGCTACTCAGGACTGCACATGCGCATTGGATGGTATAGTCTGAAAATAAGATGATATGATTTCAAAAATTAAATTAAATTAAATTAAAAGCTCGGTGAACAGCTTTGGATGAGTTGATGTTTCGCCATTCAAAGACACTGGTGTCACAGAACGAGGTAATCCAAAGCAAGACGATGGAGATGACAATTCAAAATAACTTTTAATAGTATAGATAAACTGAACAAACTCAAAAAGGCATGCAGGCAAAGAAGAAGAAAAAAGTAGCACGGACGAAACTGAACAAATGATGATATAAACAGAGGAATTCATATACACAGGATAATTAGGCAAACACAGCCGAACACGATAAAGCAATCAAATCAAACACCATGGTAACAAATCACACACGCAAACAGGAAATGAACAAAGAAAACCAAACTAAACTGAATGACATTGTGACAACAGGAGCTGTACTTGCGTAAATAAAAAATTAACCCTAATTAGTTTTTTCTATGGCATCACTGCGCAAACCCCTTTTTGATTTTTTAAGAGTCTATATATAAATACATACATACATATACAGTATATATTTCACTTTCATTTGTTACATCACTTGAGGTTAAACTGTCTTGTTTTGTTGCTCATTGCTTATTTTTAGGGTGACCATGCATCACTTCAATAAATATCCAGCCTCCCAGCTTCTGTGAAAATGCTGTGAAGACAGATTTGGATGAAATACTCAATGCATAACAAAGACAGGTCAGTCTAGATCATTAATTTCTCAAATTATAGAATTACAGCAAATGTGTAATTTTGCAGATTATATAAACCAGGAAGAATAATAAAACAAAAACACTACCTACACTGAACACAAAGATAAGCTCATGCAACATGCACAACACACAAACAGACACCAAAATGACACTGTTAAGGACACATTATACGAACATGATTTATTACCTCAATTAACTGAAAAGGGGATGATAACTTCATATTACTTATTAAAGTAGAAAATGCTCTTGTAAGCAAAAGTTCTCCTCTAATGAAACCCAAGAGTCCTAATAGATTTTTAATCGGATTTTTCCCCTGCCACCTAACTAATGGTGATATAAAACAGGATCTTTGAGGGGTATCATTTTATCTTTATCAAATATAACATAGATCAGCATTGGGCAGCACATACTGGCTCATTGATTATTCTTTTTTTCCCTGTATTGATCATCTTTCTGAATTATTTTGATAAATGGCAAAAAACAAAACAAACAAAAAACTGCAGTGTAATTAAGCTTTGAGACCTGAGACTTGAAAAGTGGTACAACCATTATTAAAATAAAAAAACCTGAACCTTGAGCTATAAAATCCAGCGGTGAACTGCTCACTCTGTCTCATGTTTTATCTGTCACAGTAGACTGATTTCTAATTGTTAAGGTACCAAGGCCTCCGTGTAGGAGTGACCGAGAAATGGGAATCTCTATAAGCCACAATAATGATTACATTTCATTCTTTTCATTCCCTCAAACAAAGTTATCATATACACTACAATACTGTCAACAGTTTGGAATCATTAAGATTGTTTTAATGCTTTTAAAATAACTCTCTTGCAAAGACTGCATTTATTAAATAAACATAAAAACAGTAAGTGAAATATTAGGGGTAGGTTTAGGGTTGGTGTAAGGCATTAGAAAATACAGTTTGTACAGTATAAAAACGATTACGCCTATGGGGAGTCCCCACAAGGATAGTGAACCAGACGTGTGTGTTAGATTATCACAAGAGGCCATTTTTATCGATCTTTCGTCACCCTTGAAACACTGGAGACTTTTCGGTCATAGTTCAAGCTGCAGCTTTGTCTCAGATGTGTCTCTTAAAATAGAATCAGATTTTGACAGAGTAATAACAGAGCTATAAAATGAATGTGGATAGCATCGCTCAGAAAATTTGATCATTGTTTGATGAAAAATGTTTGAGCTCAAAATGAAATCTTAGCAAGACTCTGGGATCTTATAGCAAATCTGAACACTTGTGAAAACTCTTGTGGAGATTACATGTGAAGAAAAATCTAAGAAAAACAGGAGCCATAAACGAAAGTCTCCATTGTCCTGCATTTAATTGCATTGCTGTCTAGAATAAACAGTTGAGATATTATAAAATATATGCAATTTAGTATTTTATTTTCTTCTGGTACGTGGACAAAAATGGCCCAAGCTAGATCTCAATACAAAACAAGGTTTAAGAATTGTTCAGAAATGTTCAGCATACAAATAATCACAATTAGATCATTACTGTTAAAGCTTATATGTAGCTCAGTTTCCTTTTAATGCAATACAGCTGCATATTCAGAATTGCACAGTATTGCAGCATACAGTATAACTGTGTAGAGGATTCAGGAGTTATGTATTCTTTGTTACAGGATATTGCCTTTAAAGCTAGCTGACTTTGTCTAATCTGTCAAAGGGGACATTTTGCGTTGTTCAGTCAAGAAATGGAGTGCAACATAAAAATTAAATCCTAGGTTTTGTGAATAAGAGCAAATGCTTCCAACCGCTTAATAGGTTTCATGCTTGAACAGGAATCTTGTTATAGTCTGATAGAGCTTGGGTTCCCTCCCTGCATGATTTTTTTTTTTTTTCGGTTTTCATGTTATATTTCTGACTAAGCATGTTTTGGGTTTTCAGCAAAGATATGGAAGCTAAAAGTAGGAGTACATTTGAACTTGCATTCCAGAATTATGCTTAATACAGTGTTTCAGCTATGCTAAAATGCACAATATAACATTGATGACATATAACATTTGCTCATCTAGCTGCTTTCTGTGCTGCAAATCACAATGGAATAACATTTTGTTGTTGTTTATTTTACTGATATTTCAATTTTCACAGATGAGCCAAATGATCTATACTATTATGTCTTAATAAATTAAAAATAAAGTACTGACAAAACTAAATCTGCATTTTAAATACTACAAATGGCTTTACAAATGAGGTATATCAGTATGAAATGTACAGGGTGAAAAAATACATTTTGAGATTTGCTAAACAAAATTTTAATAGTGTTATTAAATCATTGTTATGAAATATAGACTTTAAGTGTTTAGCAAATGCCATCTAAATACAAAAATTATGTGCCTGCATAAATATTTAATATTTAAATAAAAACTGATTGAATGAATCAATGAATGAATGAATTTGAACCATTAAAAAATTGCCAAAAATGTATACAATACTAATATGTTGAATCCTTATTTTACTATACTGTATTTGGGCAGTATTTATTTATTATTTAAATGGTTTAATTGTGTCCTTAGAATTGTTATATTGCATTTTAATATTGTTATATTCCCATGTTATTTCATTAATTGTAACTATGTGAAACGTCTGGACTTTCATATACTACATTTTTCCAGCTTGTACTATGAACAATATGGCCAGGTCAAAACTGAAGATTAATATTTCAAAATGTTTATCAATCATACATCAACCAATACAGGTGTCAGAAGAATGATTCAGAAATACCAGTATACCCTTTAAAACAATGTACATTTCAGAATTTCATAATGCAAAGATAAGCACAGCAGCATTCCCTCTGAAAACATATCCTCCATACGTCTCTCTCAGCTGCACTGGGTGTAGTGGCAAATGTCATGGGTAGCATAATTAGCATGTGTGATTAATTAAAAAGCATTATCAATTGTTAGCCCTTCAGCTGCAAAGAATACTCTAAAAGGTCGCAATCTATAATTGGTTTATTTGGAGTAAAACAGATATGAGTGAGCAAACTTATTTGAGCCGGAATTATTTTTCACACCGCAGTATTCATTTGTTCAGTAACTGTCATATACTGTATATGAGGAATCTGATATTTGTTGATAAGGAAAAACGCTCTCCTCTGGGAATAATACCATGCGAGGCAGTTTCCTCCTGAAAAAAAAAAAAAAACAGAACCCTGTGGTAACAGAGTACCCACAGGAACAGAGATCTCAGCACTATCATACTTTATTTTAAAATATCTGCATGTTAAACACTGTTATTTGCCTTTCTCATCAACCAGATAATGTTCTGATGACAGAGCAAACCACACTAGAGGGCTTCAGCCTGACTCTCACAATAGTTGTTTATATAACTATATGAAAATATATGCTTCTGTTTTCCTTCACACACTAAGATCACACCTCTGGGTAATAGAGGTGCAAAAAATAGGAGCAAAAGAAGGCCATATTAAATCAGCTTGGCTTGTGCTGTGCCTGTAGGTAGGATGCCAGTGAGAGGGGAGCTATAGGGGATGCCAATAATGTAGATTTTGGACTTAATAACGGGCGCTGCATGAATATTTGCACTGAGGGATTTGTAATTATTAGAAATTAGTGATGTTAGAAAGAGGAAATGGATGAACTGATGGTGGAGAATTTACAATAAGGCCTGAGGGGAAATTGACGCATTACAACAGAGGCAGTTCATTAAAGAAGGTCATTAATCACAAACAGGGGTCAAGTAGAAAGCTGTGCCCTCTTGTTCTCTCAGAGAATACTGTTAATGTTGATTTCAATGGTGCAGCCCATTAGCTGTTACTGCAATGTGCTAGGGAAAGATACTTGGTCTTGGTAAATAATTCATTCTGACAAAAATATATATACTCATACAACCTTAAAGGAACTGTTACTTTAAGAGAAAATGAGCATCGGGAACCAATCAAAACTTGAACCTCAAAGGACTAGAATATTAACACAGGAATCTGAGAAACAAGAACTTGGGAATTTCCCAAACAAACTGGGAAATGTAACAGCACCATTAAAAACTACATTTGAATTGAGGTCACAGAAAGGAAGTGAAATGGCAATTTAAATTTTTAATTTGAAATAGCATTTATTTGAAATACAAATAAATGTATTCATGCAATTTTTAAAAGCAAAAGTTTGTCAAAACTGATATTACATGTTTGATTTTCTTGATTTTTAGGAGCCAAGTGCTAAAGGTGTGTAGGTACCTATTGTATCCATTGGCATCATTAATCTTCTTCTGTTTCTGCTTCCATTTCTTCCACTCTTGAGTCTATGGCAGCCCATAAAACCGCTTGCAGGAAAATTTGTACACTGATAGAGGACAGTGTGTGTCCTCTAAATTTGGAGTCTCTAACTCAAACTCTCTAGCACCAACATTTGTCCAAAATTTAACTCATGTTTATGCAAATAACTTTTTTCTTCTGAATCCTTGTCTCATGCCGAGTCGAATGAACACCAAAATAAAAAAAATTGTAAGTTATCATTTTTTTTTTTTTTTTGCTATTTCCAATTATTCGTAAAACCTACTTATTTCGAACTCGTCCTAGACGGTTTGTCCGATTTTCACCAAAATTGGATCAGATCATCTTCAGACCATCCTGGCATAAATTAATGGAATTCAATTTGATAGGTCAAATAATTATCGAATAACGTGTGAACGAATTCTATGAAAAACACACAAAAATGGATGTGAGGCAATATCTCCACAATGGTTTGGACCAAACTTGGTGTGTGTCATAAAAAGCGTGACCTGAGATTACATGCAGTTTTTGCTTATAAATTCTGAGTTTGGCCCAAAAAAAAAAAACAAATCTGATCTTTTTAGAATAAAATCAATTTTCCCATGTCAGCCATTTTTGGCATCTGCCATTTTTAATTTTGAATTAAAATGCTATATTCATTAAATATTAATGAATAAATAATAATCAAATATTCACATGCTTATTACTTTGGGTGTGGTCTACTTATTTTCAAGGGAGTCACTTTTGTAGGCTCCTGAGTCCTTGCCGAGTCTAGCAATACCAAACATGCCGGTTTTGCCTTATGATTTGTGCAACGTTATATTTTAGCGCATAAAAATACTATTTGCCAATATCTTAGAAACCGTTACTCCAATCGACAGAAAGCCACCATAGGCAATTCGTAATCATAGCATGCCAGCTCCATTTTAATGCCCAAGGAGAGTTTGACTCCTAATCCTAAGGTTGTGGGTTCGATGCTCTGGCCAGCAAAACCACAACGGAATTGCCCATGATCAAGGCACCGAACCCCCAACTGCTCCCCTGGCACCGCAGTATAAATGGCTGCCCACTGCTCTGGGTGTGTGTTCACGGTGTGTGTGTATTCACTGCTGTGTGTGTGCACTTTGGATGGGTTAAATGCAGAGCACAAATTCTGAGGATGGGTTACCATACTTGGCTGTATGTCACTTTCACTTTTTCACTTAAAAAAATGCAAAGTCGGCAATCAGTCATTTTTTTCTGTTCTCTTATGTAAAAATATCCATAACTTCAAAACAAAATGAAATGTTTACACCAAATTTGACACAATAGGCACACTCTAAAGACACATAAAAAATTTGGTGGGATTGTGCCTCTTATTGGTGCTCTAACTGAACAAAGCATGAAATTGCCATTGACTACAATAGCGTATAGTGATATAAAATGCTATATTTTCCGAATGCATTGGTGTACCATTACAAAACTTTGTTTGAACCATCAAGACAATGACCTTAAAGTACTCAAACATTTTGAGACAGTACCAGCTTGTGGTAAAAAATTATAATGAAATCTTAAATAAATGCTTATAGTTTTCTGTGAATTTTGCGAATTGTAATGAGACTGGTATTAAATTACTTGGGTCAACTTCCCGTCCGCCATTTAGATTTTCTTTGAAAACGTACTTTTTTTAACTTCTCCTATTCTGTTGGTCTGATTTTCAGCAAAATCAATATCATTTTCAGACCATGCTAACGAAAAGTTATGGATTTTGTTGACAGACAGAAACGTTTTTGTATACCACAACAAAGGATTTGAGGCTTGATGCCAAAATGACACTTGAGGCTGTATCTCTGCAAAGCCTTGGGATATGGACACCAAACTTTGTGTGTGCCATTGTCGTGTGTCACCATTTCGATTTAATAACAGCCCCACCTATTGGTCAAAGTGATGAACCAATAAATCACGTTGCTTGAAGTTGTATTTATGATCTTTCAGACGTTTTGACTAAAATCATCCTAAAATGTCTTCAATTACTAATTTCTGCAATTGGTTCTGATGCTTGCTTCTGAAGTGCGTGACCTCATAATTGCTGCTTACAGCTATATTTTTATTGTTGTTCTCATTAATTAAGATGGAAAATGTATATTCATATTAGTGATATTACATTTTTTAAAGATTTATTTTAAGTAACCATTCAGCAAATGTAATCAAATAATAATAAAAAAAAAATAAGGGGAATGTGTATGCACAAATAAATATAAAATATTCAATAAAATAAACAAACAATTAATGGAGTAATAATTAACAACCAAAAAATATAGTACAATATTGTGCATCCTTGTTATTTATATATCAGGGATGTCTAGACATATGTGCATATAGATAGATGCCTAGATATATGTCTATATAGATAGATGTCTAGATATATGACTAAGCTGGACGGATGAATGGATCAAATTTGAAGTTGTGGCCAATTAAATTCAAATTCAAATTCAGAAGTGAAAGGGCACCAATTCTGAAAGGGCACCAATTCTCTAAATCTTAATATTGGACAACAATGGTAATTGATTACCTTTTTTTTTTTTTTTGTGAAATATTCCTTCAACAGAAACAGGATGGCTTATATGGTAGACAGGGTGTTTTAACTCACAGGATCACATAGGTTACAATTTCCTTCCAATAAAATCAGTCAAAAGTAAGCTAAGCAGTATGGTGTTGACCACTGGGTCACTCAAATGATAGAACCAGGCAGGACAGAAGGCTGTTTAGGGGCGATAAGGACCATGTTGTCTCCAACCAGCAGCAGAGCTCAATACCCTGTGATGGGTCTTGTACAGAAGCACTTCTCCATCAGAGACTACCCATGGCGTGATGAACGAGCTGCTATAGGGGACAACTGAGCTAACCATGATAATAAAGAAAAACCGTTTAAGAAGAACCTTTAGTTAATTTCAGTAAATTAATACCAGAACAGGGTCCAGTTCCAGTCGGATGGCATTAATGCACTATTTGCCATTCCAGTGAAATATATTTAGCCCTGAATCCAAACTAACAATATCTCATCTCATCAAATTCCTTCATGAATCAAGACAGTAAAAAACAAAATTGTAATGAGAGTCAAATTATGGCTGTTTATGCAGAACTGGCAGGCAGTTTGCTATTGGAATTATTTGAGGAGTCTGGCAGCTAGGTCACTCATATGTTTAATTCATGAAAATGTAGATCAAAGTATTATGTGCACAGTTAGCTTTAACCATCGCTGCTTGAGCCTTTTCCCAGTATGGAATTGGTTCTAAAACACACACTGATTGTACGTACCACAACAAGCATAAGGTTTTTTTAAGAGCTCAAAAAATAGTTTATAACTACTTGGGGAAGTCATGGCCTAATGATTGGAGAGTCGGACTCGTAACCAAAAGGTGGTATCACTCATTATGAGTGAAATGTAAATATTCACTGATAATATTCACCTCCACTGTGGCCTTGCAAATCAAATATGGCACCCACGCTGCATATTGGACGTCAATAACATCAAACATCATTGGTTCTCAAGCGTCTAATAACTAAGCACCATGATTTTAAACATGCCATAAGCACCATATTTGATTCGTGTGCCACAGCCACAAAGAGACGTTGAAAATTATCAGTGAAAAATTACAAGGGAGCTATACAAGCTGCTGTCTTTCATGACTGCTGATGGCAGCTCTGTGAAAACTCAAACTAAATCTATAAAAATAATTCAGGCACCGTTCACTTTTGACCAGTGTGAGCATGGACAGATGGACAACTTTTCAGCAACAAAAAAGACTCAAAGATCTTGTGGTGCAACATGGACAGGATTCAAATGGATTCAGACTCATCAATGAATATTGTAATTTCTGTTTGCAAAAAAAATAAAATAAATAAAAGTATAATAAATTTAGCAGCAAGTGGCAATTAGCAGGGTCTGAGCAGATGGGGTAACGGGGAGAAGGTTGATTGCTCTCTAATTTGAGAACCTTGCCAAATTTGTTCAGAGTAGAGTCCTGCATATGTGTCCTGTTTCATCCAATACTTTTAAGTTGCCAGGGGAGCCATGTCGAATTCAAAATTCAACATGTTTTTGAGGAGAGAAATCTTATGAATTGGTTTAATCTTGTAAAAAAATAAATAAATAAATAAATCAACATGATATTTTATGACATGTTAGTACATCAATCAAATGGTTGCAGAGTTGCATTGTCTGCATTTGTACTTAAGGTCTTTAAGTTTAGACTTTATGTTCTGAAGTTATAGATAAATGAGTGAGTATGGGCATTGCCTGAAAAGTCATTGGCCTGAGGCACATTTTCCAAATGAGTCTAGTTAGAAATTAAAACATTTTCCATATGGAAATAGTAAACAATGAGACCGTTTGATTTTATCTCTCAAGTATTCAGGTGAAAAAAAATGTCTAATAGTTTATATTTTGAAATATAAATGGACTTGCTAATCCCTACATGTGATTAATAGTAAAATAAACAGTAATGTAACCAGAGTAGCAGCTAAAAAATAACAGTTTTCAGGGGAGGCTACTACAATCCTCAACTGAACTGAACAAGACAGGCAAAACAATTGTCTCAGTTGATTCCAACATTAGCATCTGTGCAGGCTAAAGTCTCAAAATTTTAATAAGCACAACAAATATTTATCAAACACAAATACTGGATGGTATACATGTTTAAATAAGTCAAATAACTCTGCAGAATTGAATTTCTTCCATTCATTCCTTACAACATATTTAATGTAGCATCTTAGATCGTGGGTGAGGTCCACCAGTAATCCTGGGTTTTAAAAATGGCCTGGAGTCGAGCATTCAGTCAGCCTCTCCATTCATCCCCTGACCAAAAGGACCGAATCACTGCCCAATTGATCAGTCCGACTGCCAGAATGATAAATAGTTTTATGTCAGGAAGAGCCACCCCTTAGATATGAAGCCATGGTGGAGGCAGAATACAGCACAACCTTCAACAAACCGCAATGAATCAGAGACATATGGGGAATAAAAGAGACCTCCTTGACCAGTCAGCTCCACAAGAGGTTGGGGGCTAAACGGTCAGACCACCTTTCCTCTAATCCATCAAGCAGCGCATTCTGGAACGAGCATTTACTCTGAGAAATTGTATCAGTTTCCCCGCTCTCTGATCTCCACACCTGCCAAGCAATCCTTAGTAATTTGAAAATCCATAAATGCACACTAGATCAGTCAATGAATTTCTGCCATGATGGACTTCTATAAGCACAACAGGATGCACCCCTCTACCCACGACCCTATCAGTCGTCAGTACCCTTGAGTTTTCTGGAAAGATTCAAATTTGGCATGTATCCGAGTGGTTTATTTAAAAAAATTTATTGGATGACTATCTGCCCATCCTTTCTTGGGTCATTCCTGTTTTGCCGTACATTTTAATGTTCCTACCATATATCATATCATATTGCTAAACAGTGTGTGTGTGTGTGTGTGTGTGTGTCCAATTAAACTTTCCGTCCTTTAAGTTTTTGTAATATCTGCCTATTTAAGAAAAGTTTCTCCATGACATCATCATAGAAGTGACATCATTGTTGGTGGACAAATAACAAAATTATAAATGGATGAATTCTGTGATGTTTTGTGGTATTAGTTGGTTTATTTCATTCATAAACATCCGCTTTCTCATTTATGGCTAACAATAGGACCTTGTTCCCATCCGGTTAATATTTGACCCATAAGTGTATGAGGGTGACAGAAGCAGATTCCTGGTAGTAACCTTCCGCAGACTTAAAATTACAACACAAACATATACATTTTTCTAATACTCAATTTAAAAGAAATTATTATTTGCTAACATGATGTGACATATGATAACGTGATCATAAAATGATACCATGTTCAGTTCTGCAAAATGATGAGTTTACTGTAAACCAGTTTGGACAGTGAGTAGTACACAAAGTGCAAAATATTTTGAATTAATAAATCATACACACTTTTTCCATATTACTTTATTTATACAGGTTTCTAAATCCACACATGACCATTATACATGGAAGACAAAGTGCTCACAAATAATTAACTCGATTTTTCCACTTACTGTACCCCTCCTTGTCTGTCTCTTAGACACTTACTTTCACCTCCTGCCGTTTAGTCATAAATGTTTCATCCTCATTTCAGGAAGTAGCAAATGTGCAGGTTTTTACTGTACACTCAGAGGTCTGTGACAAGCTTTTTGCCTACATACAAACACATGAAAAGTTTCTGAATGAACTTAAGATTTATTTTTAAACAAAGTCATCTCATGTACTGTACAGACACTGTACTGTATAGATAATAGATTGATCTCACAGACATTTTCTTGACTAATTTCATCTTTGCAATGCCCTTATATTGTATGCCACCAAAAATGTAAAGCATTATATACAGAAGTAAACAAAAATACTGTTAAATAAAATGATTGCTTAGGTTGCTTTGTCTCAGTACTGGTAGAAACAATGAAAAAGAGAGAGAGAAGTGCAAAATGCTTATTACCACTGACAGAAATGAAGAGAGATCGAAAAATGAGAAGTGGAGTGGCTGAAGATCGTGCAAGGGTCTGGATATTTATCTTAAAGTCTTGTGCTTGTAAGCACTTAAAGTGCCAAGAAATGTAGGTTTGCATGTGCTTTTTAAAGTTTCCCTCAATTCGCACTGTTTTCAGACTACAAAAAGGCATTATAAGCATCTAAGTGCACTTCAAAAAAAAAAAAAGGAAAGAAACTTGCCGTCCGGCACTAACTAATGACAAGCATCTTTGAACTTGCTGATAGAGCATATAGAAGTGTGTATGACAAAACAAAGGGAAGTGAGCATTTCACCTGCAGTGATCTCATGACTTTTTCATGGTCTTTGTCAGATACTGTATTACTATATAGACATGAAACAACATAATATTCTTGGCTAATCTGTTCCTGTAGGTGTACTGTATATGTCACTGCTTCCCTTCAATGCTTCAAAGCCTTCAGTGTCCCAGAAGCTTTGAATGCATCTGACGCCTGATTGTAAAACGCCCAGTCATGATGAGTCAGGTTTTAAATGCACAGCCCACACAAACTAAAGTGCACTATACAGAATCAGGCTGGTCCTGTGGGGCATTTTTAAAGAATGCTGGTATTTACCACAGTATATATCCCTGTATGGCTTGACCACTAAAAAATAATAATACATTTTATATATAAATACAGATATATCTTTATTATTACTATTTTCCTCCTCTAGCATTCCTTTAGGGACATCATTTAGCATTTGCGTGCTATATTTGGAAGCTAGAATTCCTCTGCATCCTACATCCTCCAGCACACCCTCACTCAGAGTAAATGGTAGAATCATAACCCACACATTTCATGTTTATTCCTGTTGGAATCAGAAACGATATAATTTTTAGGTTTTAAAAATAATAATTCATTAAATAATATATATTTTTTTAAATTGTGCCTGTACATTTATAATGAAAATAAACCTTAACTTAGTTGGTGATAATGTGTAAAATATGTCAAATTGTAACAGACCAAACTGATTAAACTTTTGAAAAGATAATATTATATGAATATTTGTCAATATAAATGTTACGTATCAAAATACAAAAAACATATATACTGTTGCCTAAAATACATACTTGTTGTATCTTCGTTGCATATAGCTACAATCACCAGGTTATGTGTTGCATGTTGTTCTGACGGAATCCAAATCCCAAGTCACACATTCTTACAAGCACAGAACACATAACATTATTGTTCAGAAAGGTTTTGAAAGTAAAGATGGGAGAAAAGGGACACATATTATGGTCTTTTGCACAGACATGTCCATTCAGCCATTAACTTTATCGATTTTTTTACAGATTTGAAACATTTAAAATTCTAAAGATCCCCTATTTCCTAAACCTACTAGGGTGCTCATTGTCATGTATTAAAAAGAAAGAGACAGAGAGTGAAAAGCAAATGTGCAGAATCAGGAGTGCTCAGATCTCTTTATTGTCTCTCTGTGTGTGGGCTGTATTCAGAAGTGGCAGCAGGAGGTGAAGTGCATGTGATTAGTCTTCTCCAATAACAAATAAGAGTGTGTGGAGTAAATTCTCATTTGCCATCTCCCACGACTGACCTCCACACCCACGTATAAAAGACAGCACAATTAATCAAAGCCAAGGAAGGCAGAAAAAACAGTCCTGTCAGTCGTAGGGCCCATCAATGGCCACACCGCTGATATGCAGCAATCAAATGCTCCTAACAAGCTTTTATCAACAGATGTGTCACAGAGCTAACCCTCTAATAAGGCAGGTCACTTCTCTGCTGCCAGTGTCCTTCCAAAAAGGGATGAAGTTTCAGGAAGGAACATTTTGGGTTAAATACAATTTAACCACTTTTACATAGAATAGTATGGCATGCTGGTGGTATGTCATACAGCAAATGATTTCAACTCATCCCACAGTAAAATGAATTTACAGTAATGTTCTTATAATGGAAGTCTAATTAAGTATGACTTTTAAAGTGATGTTTTAGTATAAACTTGACTGTTTGACTTGACTGTCTGTTTACTATCATTAGGGTTTACAGCCAGGGTACTCAATAGGGTAGCCCATGGGATTTGGATACCGTCAGAACAACGTGCAACACTAAAACATATGTTGTAATATAGACTGCTAAGTGTTATGACAAATCAATGAGAAGAGTGCAAAAAAAAAAAATAGCCTTAAGAAATACATGAAAGTTGTGACATTTGTCAAAAATAGTAAGAATAGTGTTTTTTCCGTGGTTAAGACATCATAAATTAGTAGAACAAGTCTTCAGTAGTACATTAACTGTGCAATCCATGCTGTTGTTTACATCCAAGTCTCTCCAGTACGGCCACGCATCTGGGTATCTGACCAAATGGTCAAACGCTCTGTTCTGTACTTCATGTGAACTTGGGGTCTGGCGGACTTATAATGGCTGCCACATGCGCATGTCCATTAAGTCCAGGACCAGGAGGACCAGGACCAGGACCAGTAGGGTGTCCCATTCGTCATTTAAGCTTTCAGAAGGGTGCTCGCGAGAGTGCCATTTTCGGCCACCATGCACCCTCGAAGCACACTTCTGCAGAGCCCACACTGAAGCAAGCCTAACAGCAAACTTCTACCCAATAGTCAAAGCAGCATTGCGTCATGAAAGTGTGGACTCAAGAGGAAGACCATGAGGATTTAGGGTGTGTTTTGGGACATGGCCACAGTGATAGCTGGATATCTTTT
Source organism: Carassius auratus (assembly GCF_003368295.1). Lineage (NCBI taxonomy): Eukaryota > Metazoa > Chordata > Actinopteri > Cypriniformes > Cyprinidae > Carassius > Carassius auratus. The sequence continues at coordinate 6,824,687 of NC_039273.1, forward strand.
TCCATATTAGAGATTTCCTGGAACATTTTGAGTTCTAATACTACTGTGAAACACAATAAGACCTTTCACACATACAGACTTTTCCGGACAATTACCGGTAAATTGGCATTAAGAGATCATGTGTGAACAGGATTTTTTTAAAACACAACAAAAATACCCCATTTATGTTTATAAATACAAGCGCAGCTGTTTAGAGGTTAGTGATGTCACAGAATTTACCGGTATTTTGGAATGGATGTGCTTTTCCGAAAAAAAAAGACGGAATGTCGTTGACTGTGTGAACAGCGCATTTTTGCATTGAATTTACCGGTGAAGTCGTTCTGGTAATTTTACAGAAATTTTCTGGTATTTCTGTGTGAAAGGTGCTATTGTGGAGTTTCTGTGCGAGTGTGCCCTCTGGCGTCCAGTATGAATGAGACATTACATGTGTTTAACACTCAGTAATGCACACTTCACCCTATTTTGGGCATAAATAGGAAAAATAACACTAAAAATAAGACTCTCTTTAAAGAAAGTTGTGTACTAAATTAGCTCAAGAATGTTTTGAGTTTGAACATTCCGTGTTTGTTTAATACTCTGTTTTCTATAACACTTTAGATCAGTGGTTATGAATGTATTTTTTAACTTTTAAACTACAAATATTGTTTTAAATAAAGTCTTATTATGCAAATTGTAAGTTGTGGCCCTTCGCATTTTATGTTTTTAAATGTGGCCCCCTTGGCCTCTGAACTTGAGGACCCCTGGTTTCCAGTACACAGTGCAAACACCTTGTACATGCATTACTGAAAATAAGTTTTTACTTTAAGAAATTGTTATGAGTTCAGTACAAATAAAGTTCAATATATGGCATTATTATAAAAAATTTATAAAATGTTTATTCCTACAATAATTGGCCCCATTCACTTACATTGTAAATTGTAAAAAATTTACAAGACTAATGCAATGTAGTCTGAGCACTACAGGAGTAAATTTGAGAGTAAATGTATGAACTTTTACCATTGTATCACAAGGTTTTCAGAGCAGAGGGTAGAGCTAGTATCTATATGGCTGCTATTACAGCTAGGCTTGCACCATCATTCAGGGTGTCAGTCACCTTGATTACAGTCTGTTCTCATCTCTGTGGCCTGGAGGAAATTTCTGCAGGGTAACAACCGACACTAGCAGGAACTGTTAGGATCCCCAAACAGCATGAATATTGAACTGTCAATCAAACATTTACTGACAAACATATTGAACTTTCAGTCAACATTACGAGATGAGCATATTCTATATAAGCCTTACTGAACAAATATTCAATATTTATTTAATATTATTATTTACATGATGTATTTAGAGTTCTTACTCTATGAACAGCCACTGTAACTCTGATATCTGCATTAATGAAAAAAGCATACAAAGTTTGGAATATCTTACATTGATGAGTAATACTCTTCACTGTAAAAATGTATATATATTGTGAATTGTATGCACTGTACAACACTGTAACTGCATCATTGTCACTCACAATAAAAAAAATACCTTGTTTACTTTATATTCAAGCTGTCAACGAATTAAAAACCTGCAATTATTTCATTAAAGAACTGTTTTTAATTTATTTCACATAAAAAATAAGTTTGTTGGTAATTTATGTATATAGCTTATAGCTCAGTGATGTTAAATAATATTGCTGAATAAAACTTTTCTTCTTTTTCAGTGTAGCCAATGGTGAAAATGGACCATATTGTACTTTGTATATTGTTTTTTTTTTTTTTTTTTTTTTTTGCTTAAAATATATAAATCCCCATTCATTTTCACTGCTTGGACATTCTGATGACTTTTCCATTTCTATTTCACAGATGAAAGAAAACAATACAAGTTTGGAAAGACGTGAAGGTGAGTAAATAATTGTCAAATTTTCATTTTTGGATGAACAGCTCTACATTCCTGAAGTGAATACACAGAGCAGTACAGTTTATATATACAGGGTATATTATACAACTGCAAGCAAAGAATAAAGGGCAAAATGATGTTGAAACTTCCAGCTCCATTAAAACCTCAATCTTCTGACCTCTCTTGTAAAGGCGAGTGGAATCCAATATCTCTAAATGTTGTGTTTTATCATAGCATTATTGTCCTGGAAAGCCTGGCATGATTCCCAGAAACCCCTCAGTATAATAAGGAATGCTTATAAACGACCAGTCATTGTGTTTCTGTGGGTCTCCACATAATACACGGACCTTGAGCCTCCAATTTAAATCCTACTAAACAACGACAAGAGCAGTACACTGAAACACACGCCAGTTCACTGTACTTTCAAACTGCAGAGAGAGGCAAATCCTGTGTATGGTGTCTCTTCAGCAGTGTCCTGTACACGAATGTCAGTGAGCATTTCCAGACAAAGCGGGAGGAGATATGTTGGAGGTATTAGAATATCAGGTTCTGACCTTCATGTTTTTGCTGCTTAGAGAGATGCAAAAATCTGTTGTAACCACTAACAAAAAGTTACCGAAACATACCAAGGTGTCATCTCAGAGCAAACTGTTATTCCTCATAAGCGATCCTGGGAGGCTTTACAGTTATCTCATTTATGTCTACACATTGAAACCTCTGTTAAATTCATTTGAATTTAAATTTTTGCTTACATTTTAATTTAAAAAGAACTTTACAGTGTAATTATATGTTTGAGTAATGAGTAATAGTAAATTCATGTTTTGAATAAGGTTTGGTTTCAGTATAGTTTCATGTAATTATGCATCATTTACTTTTATCATTAAATGTTCAATTCATGTAACCTGAAACAAGGACACTGTTAAATAAAGTGTAACCAGATATTTTTTATTTTCTTATGTTATAAATGTTTAATTTGTAAAAAAAAAAAAAAAAAAAAAATACTGACCGCAAACTTTTGAAAAGCAGCTTTTATAATATTCTATTAATCTTTGAAGAATGAAAAACAAATGAATGATGTTCTGGTACAGTATGTATCTTCAGAGATACAGGGACAGAGACAGAAAGCATGAAGATTTGAAGACAGATACAGAAAGCCCAGACCTAGTGAAAGCATTCCGGGGCTGTAACTACCACATCAATCTTATTCAGAAAGTCTATGATGTAAGCTCATATTTTAGGTCCTCATATATCTATCCCTCACCATGTGCATGCGTGCTCATGTGTGTGTGTGTGTGTGTGTCTGTGTACTTGTGGTTGTTCATGCCTCTGTGACTCACACTCTTTAGACGAAGGACTCCCTGAATAAAACTGCATCCCTTAAGGGTAAAACGCAACCTTTCTTTCCCCTAACTGGCTGGGAATGTCAACGGAGTTAAAACATCCACTGGTGTCCACTGCTCATTCACACACAAACCTCCTATACTCACTCTTTAATCCCAAATTGAAAGGTATATTTACGGTTATTGGACAATTGCATATCACACAGGAGCAATCAATTTTTTGATTGCAAGCTGCCTACTGTCAAAGAAGATATTTGGCTCCAGAGCCTAAAGGGAAAAAGTCTTGTCTATCATGCACATCCCTGTCTACAACATAGATTGCTCAGCCATGAGTAACACAACAACAAAATTATTAACACAGTCAGCATTTTGCAAAGGAACTGATTCAAACCTGAGCTGCAAACATTTAGGCAGAATATTTAGGCATCACAGACCCACTCCCAAAGTGAGGTCTCAACTATGAGAAGTAGAGTGTTTAAATATATTATAATATGTTTTATATTGCTGCTATGGCAAAGCTGAATTTTCAGCAGCCATTACTCCAATCTTCAGAGTCACATGATTATATTTTCACTGGAAATTCAGCTTTGCTATCATAAGATAATATTTTACAATATATTCAAATATAAAAAGTTTATTTCAAATTGTAAAGTTATTTCACACTATTTTGAATTATATATTGAGCCTTGGTGACCATAAAAGACTTCTTTCAAAAACATTTAAAAATCAATATTACTCCAAACTTTTGGCCACCAGTGTATTAATGTAGGATGAAAGAGTGTTACAGGGTTACAAGGTGAACCTCTGTTCTTACAGATGGAGGAATCAAATGGACCATTAATCTGATAAATACATGATAGAATGTGATTTATTGCCTTTGTCACCAAGTAGCATCCATCTACTGACCTAAGATCAGGAAAAGGTATTTTTTTCATCATTAGTTACAGACACTGAGTAGGAACAAAATGCTTCTCTCAGCACTGCCATCCATCCTCATTATAACTGGGCACAGCCAATAAGCAGTCAATTATGTGCCATGAAGCAATGTTACATTCCTATATTTATTCTGTGTATTATCTAATACTTTTATTTAGCAATTGATCAAAATTGACAGTAGAGATATTTATTCTATCTATCAAACAAGGAATATTCAGCAGCACAACTGTTTTCAACATTGCTAATAATATATATTTTCTTTTCTTACAGTAAGCATTGCATCAGCATATTAGAATGATTTCTGAGGGAAATGTGACCCTGAAGACTGGCGTCATGGCTGCTTAAAAAGTAAATTACAAAACAGGAATAAACTGCATTTTAGTATATATTGAAATAGAATTTTAATAATAGATAGATAGATTAGATAGATAGTTAGATTAAATAGATCTCAAAAATCAGCACAAAATAAATTCCCTGTCATTTCTCTTGCCAGATTGACACAGTTTATTTCAATTCAAGAGTGGTTTTGTGTGTGTGTGTGTGTGTGTGTGTGTGAGAGAGAGAGAGAGAGAGAGAGAGAGAGAGAGAGAGAGAGAGAGAGAGAGAAAGCAGTCAGCCAGCTCATTAAAGTCTCTCTTTGTGACACAGGGAATAGATTTTTTTCTCCAATGTGCTTTAGATGCAGCTCCTCTTTTCAAAGAAATGAAGGAAAAAAACACTGCGTTTGGTTTCAGGCCCAATCTTGCCTTCAGTAAGCCTCCACATGATGTTGTGTGATTGATTTAATGTTTTTGAGACTAGAATAGCCCAATATCCTACCTCAGCATCTTGTTTCAGAAGTATTTTTGGGCTGATTTCTACCCTGGTTACGTTCTGGACCGTAACAGATATTTCAGTTAAATTACCTCTTAACAGCTTCATTTCATACAGGATCAGACTACACTGGATTCAAAAAGAATGACAGAATAACGGACCATGACGAAATAAAAGTACTCTAAGAGCATATATTTAAAGTGTAGGAGGTGTGAGTATTATGTTTTCTTTCAGATTTATGTTTCAAAAAAAAAAAAGGCTTCAGTTGAATCCTGTGTACTTGTTATATGTAGTGGACAAAATAACATAATTTGTATGGAGCCAAAAGAGTATCAATAAAGATAAATGCAGAAATCCAGAAATACACATACAATTCAGAAATGCAAACAACATTTACAAATGCACTCAAGATTCACAAATGCACAGGACAAGATTCACAAATGTATTTCTGATGCACACACACATATATATTGATTTACAAACTGCTTGCGGTCTGTGAACTTCACTGTAGTTGTGTGTGAATTTTGAGACTCCTCTGACTTGGCTCGACACACAAATGCATTTTTTTTAAACAGGGAATGATCTGCAACCAATCAGATATCTCCCTTGTTTGAGCCAATCACAAGAATGCACCCCACGTGGGGGATTGTTTACTTATAAGCCAATCATCGAATGACTCACTTTCCTCAGCGAACAAATCGCTTTCCTCACGCAGCGAACGACTCTCTTTCCTCAGCAAACGACTCACTTACCTCACGCACCCGGCAACTCACTTTGCGCAGCGAAAACAAAAGCGATTTAGTGTGTAGTTTTCCATAAGAAATTATATAAATAATTAGTTCCCTTTTATAATAAATAAAACAATATTAAATATTTAAAATAAAAATATTCAAATAATACTTTCCCTAATACTTATTAAGGTCTAGGATAATTAAGTTCTAAAAGGTTTTAGAGAATCTTTATTTAAAGTGCTGCCAGCTTTTCAATGGAACATTAGACTGGCTTTTTAAAAGATCACATGGCATGACTGAATGAAGGTGGGAACATGGAAGTTACCATTTATCATTTAGTGTAGGAGTGTAAAGACAGAGAGAAAGTGTAAAAAAGTAGAAAGAAATAGAGCAGGGATATGTGACAAGTATTTACCCACAATCCACCACTGCAAAAATCCCTCAGTAGGTAGAACAATATCTCACGGTCACTGCAGCATCTTTGGTTGGTCCCAATCAATGATCAATCTTAATATTTTTAATTTAATAGATTATTTTTCATCATATATGTATATTCACTTCTGCAGCACTCATTCCTAGTCATTTCAGTGACCTGTTTTAATTGATTGCTCTACATTAATATCTAGCTCAGATAATTAGTCAATCTCATTATGTCAGGAATGGCTTTAACATCCTATGAAAATCTTGCTGATTGCTCTGATTCATTCAGGTCACTTAATTTGCTTGTTTTGTTGTGCTTGGATCATTTTACTGACTCAGATCTTTAAATCTTTTTGAATTTAAAGGGGGTGTGAAATGCTCGTTTTCACTCAATATCCTGTTAATCTTGAGTACCTATAGAGTAGTACTGCATCCTTCATAACTCCAAAAAGTCTTTAGTTTTATCATATTCATAAGAGAAAGATAGTCTGTACCGATTTTTCCCGGAAAAACACGACCGGCTTGAGGCGTGACGTGTGGGCGGAGCTAAAGAATCACGAGCGCCAGTAGGCTTTTGCGTTGAGAGCGTCTGGAAGCTGTGACTTTACCGTGAGGGAAAAACCATCATCCAAAACAAACCATGGCTTACAGTCAGATTCAGCCATTTATTTATGATCCAGAATCAGATCCCGAGGCTGAAACTGAATGAGAGCAGCAGCAGCAACGACTCGCTCCTGACTCGATGCTCTGTAAAAATAAACTCCATCCACTGGTCCCTTAATGCCGTTTTTTTTTTTTTTGGTAATCTGTGCAGGGTTGTCTTGCCCTGGCAACCAAAAACACACTCCTTTTGTGACATTTCGCGACGCTCTCGCTCTGATCAGTGAATGTCTGTTGTGATCTCACTCATTGCTCTGCTATACAGGAGCGCGCGCTCTTCCGGCAGAAGTGCCATCAGGACCCATATGGCTCACACAGAGCCATACTCGAAAAAAACTTTCCGAAACTTGTGACAAACCGGAAGGAGTATTTTGGGGAAAAAAATACTCCTTCAAACGTAAAACTTAATTTTTGAAACTTTGTCCATGTTGAGCATGGGAATCCGACTCTTTAACAGTGTAAAAAAACTCAGTATGCATGAAATAGCATTTCACCCCCCCTTTAAGAGAAAACGCCAATGAAAATTTGCTAGTGGATTTTGCATACCTGAGCCTTAGAATTCTGCTGTGGTTCATTCATTGAAGCACCTAAAACAAGAATAATAAATATTTTGTTATAAGAAGTTTGTGTAGAGGGTTGATTTTGTACCAAGTAAAGCAAAGCATTCAGACATACCAGGAAAATGAAAGCTCCATTACGATGTGCAGGACTTGTAGTCTAAATAAAATTGCTTTACACGGTTAAGTAAACCATTTATGCTGTGTAATTCATTCCTGGTGGATACCATTATCTGATACCGTCATGCTCATCAGGCCGGTGTTTAGAGTTGCAGCCTGCAGTCAGTAAAGCAGTACAACAGCAAAGCCTTGTTTTCAATGAATTCAGAAAAAATCAACACAGTGGCATGGGTTTATCATTGTTTCAAAGGCATTTTCTTTATTGAATTACCCATGCTGCCCCGGCAGTTGCAGCTATTGCAGATTGAACTTTTTTGACATTGTGCACTAGGGCTGCTATTAAACAACAACAAAGGCCTCTGCTCTAAATATTTTCTTTGTTTAAAAACCAGCCTTCCATACTAAAAACACTAAAAGTCAAGATGTTGTTAAAAGATACAGTATATTAAAGGGGTCATCTGATACAATTTCAAGTTTTCCTTTTTCTTTGGTGTGTTACAAGCTGTTTGTGCACAGATCAGATCCCTAAAGTTGCAAATACTAAAGTCTCAGACCTAAAGAGATATTCTTTTATAAAAGTTCCTTTATAAAAGACTCGTCCACGCCCTCCTAAAACGCCTTGTTTAAACACACCCCCACATGTCTATGTCACTGTGTGGGAAGATTTGCATAACACCGTCCAAATGTTTACACAAAGAAAGAAGGTGTAACTTTGATTCTCCTGTAGATTCTCCTGCCACAATGGACACATTTAATTCATCAGAAATTACAATAAAAACTTTTACATGTTACATAAATATATATATAAATATATATTTCATATATACTGTTCTTTTAATTGTTCTGCTGAAAAAAATAATCACAGCTTCCACCACCTAGACTGTGGTTAACCCATGATGATACTAATAATAAATTATATTTTTATATAATTTGCATTATTAAATCTGAAAATTCAGATTTGCCGTCACAGGAATAAATTACATTTTAAAATATACTAAAATAGAAAATTAACACATTGCTACAAATGTTTAGATAAAGGTCAGCATAGACAGTCTTTAACAAAAAACAAACAAAACAAAAAAAGTGAATTATTTTTTTCCAATACAAATGTCTAAACATTCTTAAAACAAAATACAGTTACTTGATATGCAAAATTAGTTAATGTATTTTTTTCTTATGTAAAGTCCTGTTTTCTTAAACATAAACATCAAAAGTCAATTTATACTTAAAACAATATCTCAATATCTGCCATTGGGGTCAGAAAAATAAACTTAATTCAAAGACAAAACAAGATTATTTTTCTTTCCCCATTGGCAAATATTTGTTCTTGATTTAAGCATGAAATGCTGATAATTTTGTCAGAAAACAAGACTTTATATCTTATCTAAATGCATCTTGATTTATGAATGTAATAATAAAATCTCCATACTCATCGGGAAGGAGGAGGCGGGAACCGGCGCACAATCAAAATGAAACTTTAATTATTCAAAATAAACACAAAACAGCACACCAGCCCCTCACGGACGACTGGTACGCACAAAATAAAAAGCAAACATAAAATATTTTCCAGGCCTGGTCCTCTCTCGTCCTTCACTATAGTCGCTCCAGTTTTATATCCTTCCATCTCCTATGTGGGACTCGAGACCGGCGGTGGGGCGCAGGTGCAGCTCATCTCCAATCACTACACCTGGCCTCACTCCTTGTTCCCACGCCTCTCGGCCCCGCCCCACTCGCCACATACCCCCATAGCCCCTCGCAGGCCGGGGGGTACTCCCGAGACTGCGCTCTACTCCCCCCCCCCTTCCCTCTGGGGGGGACCGCTCACGGGGACCTGCGGGAACCTGGGGGTAGGACAGACGAGGCGAGAGAAAAGGAGATGGAAGGAGGAGCGACAGGGATGAGAGAGGGGAGAGAGGAAAAAAAAAATCCGGTTCCCAGACGCACTGCTGCTCGGCCCTCCACCAGCTGGGTGATCTCCTCCGCGGTGCCTGGTGGTGGCACTGGACGGCCCTCGGCGGACGCCACGACACTCCTCCGCCGCCCGATGGACGGCGACGGCTCCTCCGGTTTTGGGCAGCCGGCAGGAGTCCCCCGTTCCCTGCCCCTCCGGATTCTTTCATGGAGGCAGCAGGCTCCGGCCCCCTGGCGAACGGCGGCGACTCCTCCGCTCCCTCACAGACGGCAGCAGCCCCTCCATATCGTGGGCGGCCGGCAGCGAGCTCGCCCGTCCCCGGCAACTCGCTCCAGCCCACCGCCTCGAGCGTCCATGGCGGCACATACCTCGCCCACTCGGAGGCACCGCGGATTCACCACAGCGGCGAGGGATCTTCAGCAGCGCGTCCCTCCTTCTCCCGGGTTTCGGCACCACTGTAATGATAAAATCTCCATACTCATCAGGAACAAGGAGGCGGGAACCGGCGCACAATCAAAATGAAACTTTAATAATTCAAAATAAACACAAAACGGCACACCAGCCCCTCACGGACAACTGGTGCGCATAAATAAAAAGCAAACACATAAAATAATGGCCCAGGCCTGGTCCTCTACTGTCCTTCATCTCCAATCACTACACCTAGCCTCACTCCTTGTTCCCACGCCTCTCGGCCCCGCCCCACTCGTCAAAATGAATTTTAAGATATTTTACTGAAAAGCAAGACAAACCAGTCAGGGTTTTTTTTTTGTTGTTGTTTGCTTTGTTTTTTGTCTTTTTACAATTCCTGTTAATATAAACCAATTATAGTCTCATTTTTTCTTGCTTTTTCTATTTTTGGCTGAATTTTGATTCTCTAATCCAGTACAGCCACTTTTGCTGGTCTTATGAAAGGGTTGCCAACGGCTCACAGCTCTTCTGTGATGTAATTAAAGAGTGACTTTCCCCCTAGCCAAACTGTTTATGTGCTCAACCTTTGCCTCATGCACCCAAGCTCTGCCTCCATCCCTTCCTGCAAACCTTAAAAAAATCCTTCTCTGTTATGAGCATGAAAAAATAATGAAATCAATTACAGTTAATGAATTTGATTTATTTGGGTTTTTTGCTTCGGCAACTCTGGAATTATATTATACCTTCAGAAACACAAGGCGAGCAAACTCCTTTCTAATAAACATATCATGCACGAATCCACCGACTGGTAGGTGCTTTTCAATTGCTATGGATCAACAGTTATAACAAAACAGGAGTGTATGAATAATTTAAAAGTACAGAGATTTTAATGAGGGGCACAGACCCGTCAACCCACATTCGCTTCTATAACATGCATTCATTGTTCCATGATTTATTGTTTGATATGCATTTTCTCTTTGCCTCCAGCAAGAACAAAGGTGGTTTGGGTAATTAAACAAAAAGTAAATCCTCCACGGCATTAAGTAAATGCTTTAATTGTAATGAAAGAAAACATGCATGAGACCTTTGAGTGAGATAAATGCAAGAGAAAAAATTTAATTACGAAATATTATTACTAGGGAGAGTGCTACTATACAATTAGCCACTTATAAAATCATATTAGTAATATTCTGGACTAATCCATCCCTTGAAGAATATATAGCAGTAATTGTATCATTGCCTTTGCTGTTCACTTCCACCTTTTGAGAGAAGAGCCATCCATCAAGAGAAGCATATCAGTGTCCTGGCTCTCAGTTCACCACTCATGTACAACCTTCATGTTATCACTTTATGTCTAAAACATGAACAGGGACAAGCATTTAACAGCAGGAAAGTAAACAACAAGGAGATGAGATGAGAGAACAAGCTGCCTTTGAGGGTTCAGGCCTGTCTTGTTGTCCAGTGGTTGATGATGTTTCGCAGCATCTTAAGGTGTCTCTTAAAATATTCAGCATCCTGAATTTCATTTTTACTTTATTTTTACTTATCTACTAACCGCATGTCCTTTTAATTTTCTTTAATTTTCTTTAATTTAATTTTTTTTAAAGAGTGAGATATCATGCAGAATGTCTGAGATTTTGTTTTCCTTGAACATGTATGGTGAATTAAAGAGAACAAAATGAGCACCATATAAAAAGTACATATAAAAAGTACAATATAATTATTCTATATAATTTGTGTGCTTCTGAGTGAGGCAGGGTTATTATCATTAACTAAAATTAAAATTATTAAAAAAACGAATGACTTATAAGTAATAATAATAATAATCATATATATATATATATATATATATATATATATATATATATATATATATATATATATATATATACATACATTTTTCTTTTATGCCTTTGAAATCACATTTCAGGATAGTAGCTAAAGGTCCGTGCATGATGAATGGAAATGCTCATGTATATGTACAGTATCTCCAGGTATTATAGAAGACGTGGGAAACACCATGGTACTTTTTAATATTTTAAGTTCTGTATAACTTAATATAATGAGATGAAATATCATAAAACCATAAAATGTCCAGTAGTTTTGGACATTAAAATCAGCTAACTTCACAAGAAATTGATAATTTGAATCAGATTATGGAAACCATTGTAGAGTTTTTCGAATGGAGTATACCATAAATTAAACCCCAAAACAAGATTTGATTAGATGGCAAGTGCAGGATCTGATTTATGGGAATGAAGAGGGAGAAAGCAAGAGGGGGGAGAGGGAGAGAAAGTGAGAGGAAGCGAGGTGGGGTGTAATTTGATTGAATGTTATGTCAACTTGATAAAGCCAATGTTTTCCGGCAGAGGTCAACAGCTGCAAAACTGGCCTCCATGGCCTTGTGCTTCTAACCTATCTAAAACAAGAGCAATGCTGAAGCGTGAAAGTTAAATTGATATTTAATGAGAAAACACATCGGTTGATCACTTCAGCAACCCAAGAGTTTATGAAGTAACCACTGGTCCGGTTAATTAAAGAACTATCAGCCCACTTAGATTTAGAAGAGTTGCAAAAAGATCATAGGCTCTGGCTCGGAAACTCAAGTGCATTTTTCCAAGCCGTTACAGAAAGTAGCAGTGGATGATACATCAGCATCAACCAAGAGAGAGAGAGACGAAAGCAAGGACCAGCAAAAAATGAGCAGGGAGTGAGGGAATGTGTTTGTGTTGTCTCAGCAGGGTGCGCTGGAGATTGCTGTGCGTTAAGGTGACATTAGGATGGTGTTGTGTATCACAGTCACGATGGCAGCCGGTACCAGGAGTGAGGCAGTGCTGTCTAAAAGTCTCTTCATCACTTCTGCACACGGTAGTGTGGCTCAGCATCGCTGAGATACAATCTTGTTTCTTTAATCCATTACAGGCACACATTATCCACACAACACAAATACATCTCAGTTTGATATGGCCTGCTGCTTCGATTTAAAAGTGTCTTATTTTATCAGCTCAAGACCGCTCTCACTCACATTTTTTTCGCTTCCTGTGCTCCTACTAGCACATGGTCCAATGTGTATATAAAGGTTAACTATATTAAAACAAAAGAAAAAAGTCTTGACCAGGGGCGCATCAGATACTCAGGAGCGAAACTATAGGTGCTCCAGAGAGGGAACAAAATGTCAAAAACAAAAAGTGGATATATTGCAAGAAACAAAAACAATCCACATCCAAGCATGAAGGCCTGCTTTGGCTTGCTTTGGTGTTTTTTAACATGCAGCCCTGTCTTACAGTAAAGGCTTCTTATATTTTGCCTGCTATGTGAGTGCCTGGATGTGGATTATTTTTGTTTCTTGCAATGGAATCCACTTTTTTATACTGAATGTATAAAAATAAAAGCTAATTCGAAAGATGAATAAATAAAAGTATGTACATAATACTGGAATACTGGCCGTAAAATAATTAAAATAACAAATTACAACAAAGAAATAATAATAATGACCTCTACATTCATAGCAGCAAAGACTATCATTATCATATATATATATATACAGTACAGAACAAAAGTTTGGACACACCTTCTCATTCAAAGAGTTTTCTTTATTTTCATGATAGTGCTATGTATATTGGACATGGATTATTGGATATGGATATGGTAATGATAAGTTTCATAGCATATATAAAAATACACACTCAAAAACCCTATACCATTAGTAACCTTGTGAGGTTAATGGGTGTTACATAATTCCAAAAATTTGAATGACCACATAAATAAAGCACTGGAGAGGTGTTAAGAGCTCCTTTAAGGTTGTGTTAAACTCAAATCTTCAACATGGCTTCTAAAAGACACAAATCCATGAGGTGATAGTTATTTTTCCAAGCTGCATTTGATAAACACTGACCATAAATCAGGGCCAAATCAATCTAGATTACGCTGACAGTGGCTGGAATACACTCAATAGCAATGATAACACGGATAGCTTCTCATGTTTCTCTCTATATAAGAGCCAGCCCCACTCATTTGGAGAAAGTGCGGAGGTGGGCAGAGCGGCTCGCACAGATGGATCAGTCTGAGAGAGCAAGTGGAGGGATGGACACTGAGAAAGAAAGCTGAAAATGAGAGAGCAGATGTATTACCGCATGTCCAAGCACTTGCTTGGGGGGAGAAAAATTCACCTGTATTGATTGATCTGCTCTTTGCCGGTATGCCTCTTCCACCATATTGTTCTAATCTAATAATGCTCTTAACAGATGTGGCTGATACGGTCTCTACATTCTGGATTCAGATCATTTAATGTCTGGTTCATTCCTCCCAGCTTTAATGGACTCTGAAATTCCATCAGTAGGGCTGTCCTTTCCCATATTACTGTCTAATCTGAAGTGGAGGCATTGTGATCTCAAAGACAGCTGAAGCCCCACTTAATGCTTTGAATTATGTAGTGTCCTATTCATTATGTCTTAATCATTGCTGTTGTTTTTAAGAACAGATTTTACATTATTTACAGTAATTAAGTGGGACATCAGTGAAAAAAAACACACTTTAGCCTAAATTAAACTACTACTGACTTAAACTTCAGCTTAACTTATGCATTTATTTTGTTTAATTGTTACTCATTTAAATGATAATCATTTATTTATTTATTTATTTATTCTTGGAGAGCTTGAAAATGTTAAAATGCTTGTTTCAGGCCAAGAAAAGTTCTGAAAAAGTCAATATAAAGAATTTTTTCAATAGTCACGAATGGCTGCAAGTCATGGAAATTCATTGGTCAAAACTTTGTGCAAGCCCCAGACTTTGTTGTCATTGGCCTGAAATATACTTTCTGCACATGTCAGCACTTTTACCTATACAAGTTTGATTTCATATGTTTCATTTCAAATGTGTCAAAATGCAGTTTTAATGCAACTCTGTGCATGCATTGCATTGCCATTATTGTCACAAAATGTGCTTATTCTCCATTCAGAGTCAGCTCCTTTGAGTACTGGAGTTGTTTGTTGAAGCAGGATAACAGACTTCCAATGTTTCCTAACTTCACATACCAATTTCTAACTATACAGATAAAATCTTGTAGTACAAAGAAGACACATTTTTTGAAGTTTGAAGACCAACAAGCCAAGTTCCAGACAACACTGATGCACTTGTCAACTGATGACCAGCTCATTTGAACCCCACTGCTCATGGCCCACCTCACCCTTTTGAATGATTACCCTCCTTTGGATGGAGTTTATTGGTAGGAGTGTAATTAGCATGAGCACGAGTGCAACTGCTGTGCTAATCGGTCTCAGCGCTGTTGTCCCGTTTCTAAGATGTTCTCTCTGGTCGGTTAGAGAGTGTTTGTTTTAATATTTGTGGCAGTGTGGTGCCTCTGATTCCCACACACAGGTAATCATCTGCTGAAGCCCACTCTCCTCAGTTTCTGGAGATCTAAGATTGGGTTTCTCTTACAAAAAAAAAAAAACTAAAAAAGGTTCAGTTCCAAAACTGCTGTAGGCCTACACTTCTGATAGGTCCCTCTATCGCTTTGTCCATGCAGGCAATGTGAAAACTGTAACCTGTTATTTATTTCCTTCTTTCTCTGCCCCTCTTCTGCCGTTAAGACGTTGAGCACCTGTCTTTGTGACAGGAAGCTCAGATGTGTCAGCATGGGTGGTTTTGCATATGTCAGGGTGCAACAGTGGACTCTTCCTCACTCTACCTGAGATTCTGTAGTTATGCCTAAGTTTGTATTGTGGCAGACTTCTTTTTAATATGACAGTGGCTCTGTCCCAAAACAGTGAGCTGCCTGTCTACTGTCTACATAGGCACATACTTACTTGAAATAGTATCTTATAAATGACTTGAAAACATTCTACACTGGCAGTAATTCTGGTACAAGATTTAAAGTAAAACTGAAGAAACAAATAAAACCTAATTACAAATATTCAAACCAGTAAACATATGTTAAATAGTAAAAATGAAAAGAGAACATAAAATTACAAAAATGTACAATAAAATTTGAATGAAAACCGAAAACAAAAAATAAAGCTAATTCAAAATACTAATAAATACTATAATTGTATACAAATAATACTCAAATAATTCTGAATTAAATACTGTTAAATTAAGTATATGTATTTCCATTAGCTATACGTGAAACATTCTGGTACGTTTCTTGTCTAAGAGTCAGAAACATAATTAGTCGTGTCTGTTCTCAATTAACTTTATAAAGAAAGCAAGGCTAGTATGTGACTCGCAGATGGCAGAGTACCCATCTGTCAGTAGCTGCTGAGTTTGTGTTAACCATGTCGACGTGTTCCTTGCTTAGAACATATGACCAGATGGGAAGCCACTATAGCAGTTGATAGCATGAAGATCGCCCACTGTTTGGATTAAAATAGACACCACGTTCACCCAATGTGACCACACAACACCTTACAGTGGGTGGCACATGTCATATACGGGCTTATGTCATTCTCATTTCTGATGAGCCTTCTCTACCAAGAAAGGGAAAAGAAGAAAATCAATTTACTGTGCGCTGCTCTGAACGTCAGAGATTGTCATTTTAACACACAGCCATATGGTTAAATCCTAGTGAACAGAGGAGGACAGACAAGTGAACAGTAAGAAAAGAGCAAATCAGCGACCTTAAATGACAGAGCGGGAAGAGGTCACAGGTCAGGGGATAGTGCAGCAGTTTTTATAATGGATATTTTCTTTTGATCAAAATTAACTATTGTAAGATTTCAGAAACATTGAAATACAGCACACGAGTCTTACAAACCACTTGTATAATATATTTATGGTGCTTTTGCATCTCAGGGTTTCTGCAAGTCTGATGAAGGTAAATTTAAGCCCTTTATAAGACCAAGTAAAGGAAAACAATGCCTCAATGTCAATGTCTAGGCAACACGATGAGTTGTACTAGCAACACTTCAAAGTTTGTTTTGAGCAATATATAAATTTTTTTGAAATGCATACAATATTTAATGCTATGATTTTATGAATTTAAGACTGTCTCACATGATTTAAAAGGGAAGTCTAATGCTATTGCATGCATTGTGACTTGTTTACACTGTAAAAGAGCTGGATTCTCATGATTAACATGGCCAAAGTAAAAATAATAATAATAATAATAAAATAAACCTTTTGGACGCATGACAGAGTATTTCTGTGCCAAATACTATCCTTCAGGGTTAGTCAGAATCAGTGTTTTCTTTTCTTGTTTTTCTTTTTCTTTTTTTTTTCTTTTTTTTTTTTTTTTGAGTATAGCCTTGTATGACATCATAAAGGACATAATTCCTGGTGTATGCATTTCTCCCGGAAGAGTGTCTGCACAGATTTGTATGCTCATAACTCTTTAGCTCCGCCCAAGACACGCCTCCAGGACTGTTTTCGGAGAGAAGCGTGAAGTTGATAAAATCTGATAAAACTAAAGACTTTTCGGAGATATGAAAGATGCAGTACTACTCTATAGGTCCTCAAGATTAACACTGATTGGCACTGTGTGTGTTATGTCCCCTTTAAGACTTTTTAGGCCTTAAATTGTAGAAGGGGTTAATTAAGACTTTTTAAGATGCGTTTTAGCAGAAACCCTGCATTGGAATCTTAACAGCTCCAGTCCTCATTCATTGTAATAAAACAACCAGTACATTTCTTTAAAATAGCTTATGGTGTGCATGGGAGAACGAAATTCATACTGTTTTTTAAAATTTGAAAATAATTCAATTTTGGGGGGAGTGAATTATCCCTTTCATGTCCCTTACTCCAACACATGTTAAAGTACTATGGGGGTGAGGGCTTCATCAGTTGCTTTCATTCCATTTCTCTTTCATGATTGATGCGTAGTACTCAATCTCATCAGCAGCTTTTTAGAAATGGAAGTCAGCACAATTGATCAGATGCAGAGTGATGGTCACAAGAAAGTCATTAGCAAGCACCCTGCAGAGTGATTTATGAAAAAATATGAACTGCTTTTCCCCAGTGCAAAACTCTTCCTGACATTACTTCCAACTGGCTTTGGATGATGTTAATTGCATTTGGTGCTGAAATGCTCCTAGTGAGTCTTGTGAAACCATCAAATGTCTGCAGATGGCTGTGTGGGCTGATTGGTGGAGAGCGTTGTACAGATGATTTTATTTTTATTTGACTCTTTATCATTGTCTGAAAAGAAATGTTGCATGATTAGGCACCAGACTAGCGGTTAAATAAGATCAGCGGCGTGTAGTTTGTCTCTTTTGGAGCACTACTGTCAGTTAACCTGTTCTTCTGTGCGCTGTGTTGAGTTTGTTTGACATCTCCTTATGATCAGAACGAAAATAGATGTGTGCTTGATATTTACAAGGGGAAGAAATAGCAGTGCGATTTTCCCATGCCATTAGTCAATTTTATTATTTCATTAGTTTAAAGGGCATTTTCGAGCACCCTCAGATAATATTAGAGCTTCTTCGTGCAGGCAGAGAGTGGCACTTTGTCTCCCATATCAACACCATCCAAATCATACTCCTGTCTCCAGGCAACCAGGACCAGATTTAGGAGGATGTTATCTAACTGTTCGGAGCCGTTTTAAGGTGTCTGACAGGACCATTGCCCGATTGTGAACTTTCTGTTCCTCGTAGATCCTCCCCACCAGAATAATCTAATATCATATAAGAGCTTGTCTCATTGCTGGCTATTAAATTTGGCTTTTACTAGCAGTGATAGTCTCAGTAATACTCCCGCAACAGCTTGTTGATCATGGAAGCAGGAAAAGGAATGAGTGGTCTGGGTTTTGAAATGCAATGCCCCTTGTAGTGTAACACTTATGGTGAAGATGGGATCAAAATAACCTTGTTTCCCTCACTGCACCAAAATGGTCTGCAGCGACTGAGACAACATAGAATTTAATCTGTCTAAAGAGGTTAACACTTGGGTTGTATATTGGTCCGTGTCTCACGCATGTACAGTACTAACTTGCTTCTTTTCTCTTGCACACAAGAGAAAAGAACACGCATACAGTGTATCCAACAGAAGGAAAAAAAACTGCATTGAATATTGTAATCCCACAATGCAATACGTTCAAATTTTCTGTAATGATTGAACCAGAAGTTGTATCCACCATGTTTTTTTTTTTTTATTAATCTTTAATTATCAACAATTATTTAAGTGTTTCCAAAGGTTTTACCAAAAATGGATTAGAAAAAAATCTAATAATAATAATAATAACAATTAATATAAACTTTACATTAAACTTTTACATTGTGTCTTTAATTTGAATGTTCCGTATATTTCTGCCATAAGTACAAACTGACAGTCACATCTGATAAGCTATTACTAAATATTGTGGAAACTTCATTTTCTGTAAAGTTGCTTTGCAACGATTTGTATCGTAAAAAGTGCTAAACAAATAAACTTGAATTGAATGTAATTTAATTAAACTTGAATTAAATATATATATATATATATATATATATATATATATATATATATATATATATATATATATATATATATATATATATATATATATATATATTAAATAGCAATTTAAAGGAATGCAATGTAAAACTATGATTTACATAAATGTTTGTTGCATAATGCATATTGCACAGAAATATTGCACAACATTCAGTACATACTGTGCAGTACCCAGTAAGCAGTAGGCCTACGTTAGTTTCCTATTCTGAATTCAGCAAAACATTATTGAGAAAGTGTACTATTGAAAGTGTACTGGATGGAGTCTAGCTCCCTCTGCTGACTAGTCTTATATCTGTATGCGTAATATACTTGTCTTTTTCTACAGTACTAGACTGCAGCACAACTGAAGTCAGCTATACATCACTTCACCAAGCTAGAGAGTAAAATATAGAAAAAGAAGAAAAAACATGCATTAAAGTCAACATTTAAAGTTTGAATACTCTGGGAATGCATTATCTTGAGTTATTTGCTTTGTTTTTAAAAGAATGTATGCAGGATATTGAAAATAAATAACTATTATTTTTACTAGAATTAATTTTCATATTACTTTTTTTCAGGGTAACCAGGTGCAGCCTGTTTTTTTACTCTCTTTTACTTTTTTACACTCTGTGTGTCTCTCTCTCTCTCCTTCCATTTATTTATTTTTATTCTTGTCACCTGACCGCTCCCCTATAACTCATCTTTAACGGATGCTGCTGCATCCTCTTGAGAATGGCTCAGAAAGCACATCCCAGTGTTTCAGAGCTCTGCTTGTAAAAGAACAGCAGTGATTGGGATGTGAGTGTGCTACTATCAACACCGCCTGTCCTCTTTTACTCATTACAGCACAGCCACAGACAAATGATGAAAACAAAATATGCTCTCATGACACAAAAAAAGTATGGAATTTGTAGGATCGTTTGTCAAAAGAGCACTTCTGCAGCATTGCGCATGATACACAGACTGGGCTAGAGAACACTACGGTGAACTGTTGACCTTGTTGTCAGTGTGGGAAAACGAATGTGCTTGATGTCGCAGATATCTATTTTATGGTTTTTTTCTATTTTTCACACTGTCAGCTAAATAAAAATGGCATTTATCATCTCTTGAGGGGCAAATGTTTGCTTTTTGTGTGTGGTTCAGGTTTTACTCACACTATGGAGACCAAATGTCGCAATAAGTATCTACCAACCTATTTTTACTTGTACCTGTGAAATGTACCTGAAATGTATTTTTGTAAAGTGACCTTGAGCTGCAGAAATGTTTTATAAATGTTTTATTTAACTTACATTGTGATGGCATACGATAGTCCACACAAAAATAAACAGTATAGTGAACATAAGAAATAATGTCTTAATACAAATTAAAAAATGTGACGTAAGGTTTTAGGGTTAGTGGATATAAAATATGATTAGCTCAGTATGCAAACAATAGAAATTGACAGAAAGTCCCCACTGAGATTTTCTAGATAGAGACATTTATACTGGCATTAGTGAATAAAAATATGAAAAGTGTGAAATAGACTATTTTTACCACTTTTCCTCCACATGAACAAACTTAATTTCTTGCGCCAGCCAAGAAACTGACATTAAGATGAATAAGAATGCTTGCTTCCCGTAGAACTAAAGACATTTACTGAGTGCATCTGGATAGTACAGCCTTAGTACAGTACAACCATTTTTGGGTGACCTATCCCTTTAATTTCACAAACAGCTAGTTAGAGGTTTGAGCAGTGTGCACATTGTTTTATTTGCTGAAAGGACGAAATCTAACATACAGGACGAAAAAGTGAAAACCACTGTTTATACTGCAGATTCATTAATTATGCTTAGATTGTGAGCTGCACAAAAGACCAAAATAGAGCTGAATAATATGTGCAAAGCAATTTTTTTTTGTAGTTGTGCTATATGTGCAATAAGGTGCCAGAGGACAACGCCTTTGTCTTGCCAGCACTTTTGTGTTTAGGACTCATCACAATGTCATCTGTTCTTCTTCCCAAGCAGACCCAAAGATCCCCAAAAGGACAGTAAAACCAGAAATTACCTGCACTGTGGCTTGAGAAATAGTTTGATGATTCAATGAAATTCAGGTTTATTTGTATAGAGCTTTTCATGGTACAAATCGTTGTTTTTATAATATATTTAGTAGTAGCTTGTCAGTGGTGACTATGTCAAATTGATGTACATAGTCAGTAATTCAGTTATTTGGCGTGATCAAACAGATGATAAACACTATTAACAGCAATGATTAAATGTTGCAATCAAACTTGTAGCAAAATATGGTCATTTATGTTGTTTCGGGGTTGGCTTCATCTGAGGTCCTCTGAGGGGTTTGCATCATCTCTTCTCAGGTGTCCGGTAATCTCATGTCTTTGGAAGGGCTGGATCCAGACTGAAGCTTGTGTAATTCCTAGTGACATCCTGTGGCAGAATCAAATAGAGACATAATTAGCATAGCTGCTGATCCAACCAAGCAAAATGTATTTTTTTCAACCCAAGCTAAGGAGTAATAATTAGCATTTTTGATCAGATATAACTGCAATACAAGATTATGAAATATATTATTTAAATACTTGGCCAAAGAGTCTAGATTTAAACAGAGAGAGCGTGTCTGAACCCCGAACGTTATCAGGACAGCTATTCCAGATTTTGGGAGCCAAATGCGAAAAAGCTCTACCTCATTAGTGGACTTTGCTATCCTAGAGTTTTGTGATCTTAGGGAGCATGATGGATTGAAGTGCGGTAAAAGGCTAGTTAGGTACGCAGGAGCACAACCATTAAGGGCCTTATATGTATAAGTAATATACCTATAGGAAACCAGTGCAGAGATTCTAAAATTGGGGTAATATGACCATATTTTCTTGACCTGGTAAGGACTCTTGCCGCTGCATTTTGGACTACCTGTAGCTTGTTTATTGAAGATGCAGGACAACCACTTAGAAGTGCTTTACAATAGTCCAGTCTAGAGGTCATGAATGCATCAACTAGCTTTCCTGCATCAGAAACAGATAACATGTTTCTAAGATGGAAAGAATGCTAGTTTTGTAACATGGGAAATATGATTTCATCCAATCTTATATATTTTTTATACATTCTGTTAGCTTAGATAATTTATAAGTTACATATCGTCTTGTTGAGATATTGAGTATCATCACTATAACAATGGAAACTAATTCTGTATTTTCTAATAATATTACCAAGGCGTAACAGATATTAAAAATAGCAGGGGACCTAAGACAAATCATTGTGGCTCTACATACTTTACTGGTGACACTGTTCTGAGCATATCAAAGTTCAACCAACTCCTTTATTATCTTTCCTGCAAAACAATGCAAAGCATCAAAAGCATTCTGGTGAGAAATTCTGAGATATTTGAACCACTTAAACATAATTTAATGGCTCATTGGTTCATTGTAATGGCTGATAATGTGAAGAAAAAAAACCTATCAGATGTTGATGACAGTATGTGTTGACAGGTTGCCTGGAGAAGTGCCAAAATATAATGGTGGTTAATTTGGAGGAAAACTGTATTCTCAGTAAACTGTAAATGAACAAATCTGCAGTACAGCTAGCCATTTTTTAGATAATCTTAAAAGAACTAAATTGATTCCCAAAGTGTTAAATGGTTCCATTTAATGAATAAGATTGAGCGTAAATAATGTGAATCATCTTAAAAGTTTTGTCATTAATAAAAAATCATGCTACCTTTAACATCCGTCATCATAGGTATGGAGATGCATTTAGGTATGATTCACTGTGATTAGATGACTCAAATGAATCATTTGTCTTTCATTTTAATTAGCCTTTGCTCATATGATTGATGAATGATGTTATAATTTGTTAACACTGGTAATGTGTAAAAAGATTCAATCATTGATAAGTGATAGAACTATTTTCTATTGATGACAACACAATCTCCGAAGTAACTGCACAAATAAAACAGGCTGTAAAAAAAATGACAACAGCTGTACCACAAGGGGGCAGCTTCGTAAGACAGAACCCATAATCACCATCAACTGCTAAATGTTCTAATTCAAGGTTCATTCGATCTGCTACGTGACAATACGTAATCCACTTGCTAAGCACAATGATGTAAAGCAGCAAAACAGTTGCAAATGCTGCATCAGGTTTCAAAGGCAGCCGGCAGGCATGGACACTCTCCAGGTTTATTGGAAGTAGAGGCTGCATCTATCCAAAGCTCTAGATCTCAGCAGAATTGTGAGTCCTGGGTCATTTAGCTCTGTGTGCACGGGACAGAGGGAGATCAATCAGGGCACTATCCAGCTCACTGTCATTCTTGATTTGCAGTACCAGTGTACAGCTGGGTTTGGGGGGGGGGGGGGGGGGGATAACAGCTGATTGGACTCTGTGGCATTTTGGCATTAGGGAACAATTTATTTTCCCTGTGATGCATGGTCAAAGAGTGTTGGTGTTGTGCCCAATTCTGAGCCCCTGCCAAATTATTACCCCCCTAGTATTGGTAGGTTTAGGAGTAGGTTTGGGGGAGGGGTTAGGATTTGGGGTGGGGTTAGGATTAGGCAATCAGGTAGCGATTTGAATGAGGGGGGGAGGGGGTAATAATTTGGCAGGGGGTCAAAATTGGGAACAATTCTGCCCAATCCTGAGACAGTGCGACACGCTGCTACAGACCCAACACAGACCTGAAAAATAGTAGCTAGACAAGGGAGCATTTCCAAGTAGTCAAGCCGACTGCCAGAAAGCCACTGCAATGATGCACTTTTCACAGATGAGAGAAAGCCGTGTGCTGTTCTGACTGCAAAAGCCTGGGAAAAGCTGAACGTGATTCAACTCATTTCATTTTATGAACCTCTAAAAAGCTTTCCCAGAAATTATGACATAATTGACTGTGTAGTGACAAAAAACTCTTTCACGTAGGCAAAAGAATCTCTATCCAAAGCCAATTTCACATGACTATTTTGAACAAACCATCATGTTGATGGAACTGGCCTTGGAATTCCTGCGTTGTGAATGAAGTATTAAATGTTACTGCTTGTGTATTAACTAAAACAAGACAAATGAATGTATTCAGACAAATTCAAGCAAGCCATGCAAGCTTTAACTGAACTGGTGTTGAACTGAATTCCAAATGGTAAAAACTAGATCCAGTCCATTACCAGCCAACTATACATTTACTACAAGAAGTTCCAGAGTTATTCTAAATGCAGTGCTGCTTTCTATTTACACCCAAGACAGTATATAAAACACCCAAAGGCAAAGTATGGTACACTGAAGAGGCCTTAAGATAAATAGAAGTTTAAAATCTGTGACTTTGCAGGCAGACACATAAATCACCATGTGGCACGATCCCTGCAGAAATATCCTTCATTTACACAGAAGAATAATAATAAGCAGAAGAATGAAAAAGAAAGAAAAAAAAAAACAATGACCTATGCTCAGCATTTTCATAAAAGAACAAAGTGACACACAGTTACTAATGTATGCCTCTGTTGATGTCAAAATGTGTTTTTCCACCTGATCAATAGCGATATGTTTTTTCTATTTAAAACTAGATCTTACCTCATTGTCATGATTTATCACTTAGATAATTTTATAGATTACTAGAAATTCAACAGCTGGCATACGCTGCAGCAGACAGATGTCAGAGCACAGAGACAACCTGTTTTGTTCCCTTCTCTGCTCAAGGGTACATCAGTAGTAGTTGAAATTGCAACAAAAGCAGTCTTATATCCACTCAGATTAAACAATGTAATAATCCACAGTTTGTCTGTTATGCAGCTTTTTTTTAATTCAGGCCTCAATTTATAATACAGAGTCTTTGCAAAGTTGTTTTTCTGCATTCTTAAGACGGATGGTCTTATTTAGTCAGAATAATCCGAAGATAAGGGAGAAACGGAGCAGAGAGTTCATTAAACTACACTAGGCGGCACGTTTGCATTCGTCTAATTGCAGGCTCCTGAGTCACAGTGAAGCCGATTAACTTGTTTGTAGCATTAATATAAACATAACGAATCATTAATAGTTTAATGGCTACAGGAATCTCCACCAAAAGGGCGTAGATTTGTTGTTATCACTACATCATGAAACATTCATGTGCTACTTTTAATTGTACTGAAATATCTACATTTCTGGCGTGGTCTGTTTAATAGTGCTGTGGGAAGGCAATCATCACAAAACCTACCCTGCTACTACAGAATTTACAATAGTAAACAATATATAAATCACCCTGTTTTTAGCTTTTTTACTTCTATAAGTTCATTTTCTGACCACATAAATAAATGTTTTAATTTGTTATTATAATTACTTTGGGAAAAATCTTAATTTGAACAATCATGGCTGTTTAGAAAATAAATGGGTAACAAAAGCACAAGAGTAACTCTAAGTAATGCACACAGTGTCAAACAGTAGCTCAAACAGAACACACTACGACTAATTTTGTCTGGTCCGTGTGTTTACGAGATTCCATTTGTGCCAAAAAGGAGTGAATGCTTTGTACTATACATTTGTTGTTATCTCAGAAACAATTATGTTGATGACTATGCTGTTTATTTATAGCGTCTTGTTCTTTCATTTATGGAAGACTTTTCCCAAAAATTATTGTGTTCATTTTGTGCCAAAAAAGTACTGACTGCTTTGCTTTTGTACAATACGTTATTCTTTGTCTGCTGTATTGCTCTTGTTTTTTCTGTGTCGTCCTCCCTTGTCATCTGTTTGTGTCGTCTGCCTGTGTTGTCCTCCTCATCCAGCGTTTAGCTCAATTTTATGCTTTATAAGTGAATGCTCTTAGTGAACTTTCTGTAATACATTTGATAGATACCAGGACAGGTAAACTAATAGAACATTTAGAAAATAAAATTCTCAGTAATTGTTTTTTTTTTTTTTTTTTTTTTTTTTTTTACTTTTAGATGCATGTATCTCTTTATTCTGTAAACTTAAAGCTGTGGTTCTCATGTTTTATCTCGGAGCTTTCTAATATTATTCAGAGTTTTTGGAAAATGGCAAGAACTTATTAAAAAGAAAACTAAACAGAGATGACAACACAAGCAGTCGACAAGGAGAACATCACAAATAAATGTCAGCAATAATACTAGACACACAATCAACTTTTTTTCTTTTTTTTTTTCTCAGTTTCACATTAGTTACATATTAAACAACACTTGCCCATGCAACATCTGAATACAGAACTGTTGACTGCTACTTCACTTACATCTGCATAAACCCAGACTATCAACTTTTCTAGATTCTGGTCAATTCTGACCCTGCTCCTTTTTTATACAGATGTCTGATTAAATAAAATTGTGTTTTGCTTCATTGAAAAGGACTGATGATGACTTACTGGGTGAATGAGAGCATCTTTTTATCTGTAGCCTACAATGAAAGCTGTGACTGAGTCTGTCATTCTGACAGGTTTTTGTGAACTATTTTGTGAAGATAATACAACTGATGGGACACAACTTCCGTTGCCGGTGTGTTCAACAAAAACTGTATTGATACTTTGAGCTTACAACGGGAAACTATTTTTCTCAATGGTAACGCGTGGCACTTCCAGTTAAGATGTTTTATTGGTAGGTGGGCGGAGGTTTGTTTGCGTCGGCGGTGACGTTAATTTTGTACCTCCCATGATTGGCTTGTTTTTTTCAACGCGGCCTGCGAAAAACACCGCATGCACAATCATATGGGTGGACTTTAAACAAGGAATGCGGATCTGTAGGTTTATCCTAATGATTTATATAGCTAAAATGTGTAACAGCGCGTATGTAGATTTGATCGGCCCTGCCTTAAAGCATCTTTATCCACTGAGGGAAAAAAAGATGCCGTTGTGAAACTTTTCAGTGCTGACGGGAGAAAGGGAGAGAATTGACGCGATGGGTGAGGACGATAAAACGGAGTGAAGAACTTTTCATGAGGCCCTTCGTCGTCAAGGAGGACCAGCATGATTACATAGATACCATCTTTATTGGTTTAAGGAGAAAGAGACAAAAGTTTTGGCCGAAGTATGGCGCGAGAGACCGGAGAGTCTGGAGAAGCGAAAAGTACCAAAGTGAAAAAGCACAAAAGAAGGAAAAGCAAAAAGGAGAGCAAAACAAGGATTGTCCACGCCAACATTTTATATGACCAAACCAAAGGAGGGGATAACCCCAACAAACACTATGCAAACAATAAGATCAAAACCACGAAATACACTCTGCTTTCTTTCCTTCCGAAGAACCTCTTCGAGCAATTCCACCGATTTGCCAACGTGTATTTTGTTTTCATAGCCTTACTGAATTTCGTGCCTGTGGTCAATGCTTTTCAACCAGAGTTGGCTCTTGCCCCTGTGGTTTTTATTTTGTCCGTTACCGCTATAAAGGATTTATGGGAGGATTACAGACGACACCGCTCGGATAAAGAAATCAATCATATGGACTGTCTCGTTTACAGCAGGTAAGCACGTGCGTGAAGGTGCCATAAAGCCATGTGTCTGTTTAGTTTTCCTCGTCGAGAATAGATACAGATTTTACCTTGCTGCTAAGGACCTGTGGGCCTGGCTACCTGTTGAACGAGGAGTCTCAGGATGTGGCTCATATCCCAAACTATAATGCTTTGTCTTCCTAAGCAATGTTTTGAAAAGGCAACCTTTTTTACGCTTAAAAGTTGTAATCCTGGTTTATTTTGTCATCTTCACATTCGTCAATCTGTTTATCAGATTCTGAAATTTCATTCAGTAGGCTACTTTCCTTTCTGAAACGCTGGTTTAGCGTTCGTATTTGCTTATTTAGGAGGCTAGTAATATATGGATTGGACAAATACAGGACTGGGCCACCTGTCCTGTGTACCTGCTTGTCCATTTGCCACGTAAATCTGCTTTTTTCACTCGTTTGACACGTGTAACGTTTCCCTTCAGACTTTGATATAGGCAACATATAAAACTCTCCAAGATTCATATTTAAAGTACATTGTAAGTTTATGATTGGTTGTCTGTTGCTAAACAACTCCCAATTACACTCCAGCATGACATAATGTCTGTATGCCTTTGGCCATTATCAAATTTTCCTGTTGCGATTAATTGCTAATGTTGTTATCAAGTTAAGGTATTATCACGGTATTGGAATTTAGTTTAAAAAGTGTTTATAATACAGTATAACAGGTTAAATAACTTTTTCTTATAACAAAAATAACATTTAAAAACAATACAACTATACAGAAAAAAAATATATAAAGTTAAAAGTTTACACAGAATAAATACCCATTGGTATCACTTTACAATAAGATCTCATTAGTTAACCTTAGTTAAAGCATTGACATTCACAATGAGCAATAGTTACATCTGCTACAGAAGTTATTTATCTTTGTTAAAAAAATACAAGTCTTAGTTCATGTTAGCTTATTAAATAACACAGTTGCAACTTTCGATTTTAAGGTTGTGAATATTTGAATACCTAAGATGAATGAATGTTCAGAAGAATTTTTCATTGGCAGTTTGTTAACAAATGAAGCCCTAATGTAAAGTGTGAATGAACTATAAAGAATCAAAACACTTATAAACAAAATCTAGGGCATGTTGTAGTCCAGATTAAAATGGGAAAAAAAAGTTTAAAAATAAATAGCCTATTAAGTCTATATATTTAATATTTGGCATTGTGATAAGCACTATAACGAATACACAAATCTGAATGGCTATTTAAAAGTATTTAAATATGCTTTGGAAAGTAGTGCAGCAGCTTTATTTATGGGGTTTCCAGGGAAGGGCTGCATTTTCTGCAGTTTAGCACCATCTGCTGTCAGAGCGTGAATGGGAATGTGCTTTCATTCACGTGTTCCCCATGTGCTTCTCATGCATGCTTGTTTACATCAGAGTGCACACACGTCTTTCAAGCATCATACAGCAGTTTTGTGCATTGTTACCAATTGAAGGAAATTATTCAAATTTCTCATTCTGAATAATTTGTAATATACAATTATTCACAATATTTAGAAGTGCCCATGATAACAGTATTGTGCATATTCATTACCTTGATATATGCATTGCCGAATACCAGCACACGTATATAGCTGGGTTTAATTAAACCAGGATTTAAAAATTATGCTCATCCCCTTGAAAATTACAGGTGTGAAACTGTTTTGGATTAAGCGGGAGTTTAAATGAAGTATTAAATCCTTTGGGTCCAAAAAAAAATTTCTAGGTTGGTAACTCACTGGATTTTTGAGAATCAGGTTGGGGAGCGCTATTAGTGTGCTGCCTTTATATTTTGGTACATTTCGTTCACGTCTCACACACAGGACTGATAGGCAAAAGGGAAGGAACAGTGATTGAAATTTCACACTCTGGGTAAATGAGTGCCGTCAGAGCCTCAGTGTCACAGATTTGTTATCAATGAATTCCAGTGAGTTTAATGTATATTTAGGCATGTTTGTCTGAACATAAGTATTAGGTTTACTGGTATTATGCAGGTTATTAAATTGTAGCTTATCACCTTAGTTAATGTATTTTATTCTCGTGTTGAATGCAGGGTTGTTTTAGTAAACTAACTTACTAATACAATTATTTTAAAAAGTACTCATTTTATTTTATCTAGTTGTCAAGGCAAAGTTTTCATTTTCAAATTGAAAAATATAAAAATAAAAACTAATTCAAAACATGACTAAAAGTGATACGGTCACTCTGTCAAATCAACCAGAGGTCCCTGGTGAAATTTTTTTATTTTGCTTATATATATATATTTATTCTTTTTCTAAAGAGGTATAAACATGTAATAAACAAGTGATGTCATGAATTCATATTTATTGAATAATCCACTATTTTGTTGAGGGGGGTAAAAATGTCAATTTTCACCTGAGATTCAGAGCCAAATTATAGGGGGATTAAAAATGACTTCAGAAAGACTTTAGATTTTGACTTAAGCAATCTTTGTTGCTTTTTCTTTTGGATATTCTAAATACGATGCTTCTTTTCTTTTAAATGATTGTCTGAAGAACAAATTGTTGAAACTATAAATGTATCTTGTTTCCTTTTATCAAAACAACTGCATTAAGTATCTGAAATGTGGTTGAATTGACATGGAATGACCCTATAATAGGATCTCAATTATAATAGTAAAATAACACTGAGCATGTTAATCTGCTTATTCAGTCAAGTAATTATTTTAAACTTTAAAAACTTGAGTGAATGGAGTTCAGTTCACATTGTTGGCACCATGTGGCAAACCCATTACTCCTAGTTGTGAATGTGTCCGATCATCTTGGCCTGAATGTTAGTTTATGAGATCAAGTCAGACACCTCTTACATGCTGTTTGAGATCAGTTTTGTCCTTGGTGATAAACACAGTGTGCTTATAGGGTGAACTTGCTGGAACAAACTATTCCCCTCCTTCCACTTGATCTATAGGCACTTTAGCAGATAAAACTTGTCAGGAAATTTCACTGTACAGAAATGAAGGGCGTTGTCATGCTTTCTCCGTTACTGTCAGTTTAAAAAAAAAAGTTTGGATCAGCCCGTCTCTCATCTATGCTTTTGAGGGCTTCACTTGTTTATTTTTTGGAGTCAGAGAGTCAGTCTGGAGACTGTATTTCTTGATGAAAAGCGTCTCTGTCAGCCATGTTAAGGCCATGTGTCAGCTCTGTCAAAAGCCACAGTGTTTCTCAGACTCAGTCTGAGCTTGTACTGTTTCAATGTTGCTCTCAAGGCTGGGCTTGATTGAATCTTCTCAAACAAATGACTCCGTTTTGAAACCTGCTCCTGTTGCTAACAAAGCAACACTGAATTACAGCAGATTGAATTCACTGAACCTGCGTTGACCTTTATTATGATTGCAAAGTTTGTCCCGGAGACTAGCTTGAATTACTAGCCACTGAAAACTTTAAGTTCTTTTTTCCCTTTAGTGCTAATGAATAATATGTCTTAAACATTCCAAGTGTGAATGAGACCAGACACACTTCTTTCTCTCTAGCAACTCCTCTAGGTTCGACAGGATGTTTTTGTATCTGAACAATGTTTTCCATGTGTGCATGGCATTCAGGCAGTACAACTGCAGACATCTGATACAAGTGTCATGTCGCCTGACGTTATGGAAATAAACAAGTGATCTAATAGCTTGGTATAGGAGAGATTTTATACTTTCTGATTATAAAACGTTTTTTTGTCGAACACTGCAGTGTTCTGTTTGGAAGTGATTCCTATGAAAATATTTGGTCAACATTTTTCCATTTTGAATTGTGTTATTGCACGATGTAAAAGTGGTTGAAATGATAAAGCAATGTAGATGCTGCAGAATTTCTTCTGTGTTTCATCATGCTTTGCTTCTTGCCTCATCCATGTATTAAATGTTTGACTGCACACAAACTTCAAAACAGCTGAGAAATTAGAGAAGTCTTTTATATAAAGCCACATGGATAATATTATGGGTTGTTTTAAAATAATTTCACAAGCTTTCTAACTTCAGTTCCTTTGTCATTGTCTTTGGCCACCTGCGTTTGTGTGTGTTGTGTGTACATTTATACATACACTCATTCTAAAGGTATGTAATATTGTTAATGTTTTGTTAGAATCGTCTTTTATGCTCAATGGATGCTCTTCTGCATTTATTTGATCAAATATACAACAAAAAATATATACATTTTATTATCATTCAAAACCGCAGTTTTCTATTAGAATATTTTGAAATTAACTTATTTTTGTGTTGGCAAAGCTGAATTTTCAGCAGCCAATATTCAGTGTCATGTGATCCTTCAGAAATAATATGCTGATTTAAAGGATAGCGTTTATTTGAAACAAACCTTTTGTAACAATGTTACTGTCTTTATTGTGACTTGTGATACATTGAATGCATCTTTGTTGAATGAAAGTATTAATTTCTTTAAAAAGAATGAAAACCTAGGTAGTGTATTACCTAATATTTGTGTGTGCAGTGTGTTTTTATGCTTGTTATTATTTTAGCAACTAATGCAGATCGCTAGTCTGGTTTCAATTCTCCCTTGTGTGATTTCCATATCTCTCAGACTTATAAGGAAATCATAAGTGGCCTAAAGAAGGAGTTTTGTTTGTACTGCATCCGGTCGCCTCCATGTTGAGATTATATGACCAGGCATCTGCTGTTTTCTTTATCTTTTTCCAATAATAAGACATTATTGTTTTTTTATTAAATTTATCAAAGATAGTAGCTAGAAAACTGCAAACAGGGTATTTCTACAATGTCTTCTTGTGTAATATTGTTTCCGTAGCATTATGAAAGGCACTGGTTTCATTTTCTAAAGGTGTCTGTTGGTTAGGAAGGCCAAATGTAACTGAATCTTATCCCCGATTGCTCATTTTTAGTTCAGGCTCACAGCTCACCGTCTCTGTGCTTTGTGAAGCATTATTGACCTGTGTGTGTGTGTGTGGGACATTTTGGATTTATAGGAATTAAAAGAAAATCAACCAGAAGAATATCGTTATTTAGAGATCAGCCTCTGCTGAACAGCTTGTTTTCTCTCAGTCTTGTTGATGGTCCGTTTCCACATTGTGTCTCTAGAGGAAATGATTTTAAAGTTCAGTTCCAGACAGTGGCCTTTTCCCTCTAGGACTGTGCTCCAGTATCAATCCATCTCCATTCCCAACTGCATTTCTGTTCATATTACTTTCTTAATTTGTTGGTGTATAATATTTTTTGCTCCTGTTGGATGACAGTAGAAAGGGGTTTGTAAGATCAGGATACACACTGTGTGGATGATGATTCGAACTGCCTGGAAATGTGTTTTTTTTTTTTTTATTAATTTTTTTTTAAATGTAGCAGCAAAGAGCAATTGTGAGCATTGCAATGGGGACGTTTTCTTTTTATTCATGAAAATTGCTAAAACCTTCATAACCGGCCTCTCTGACATGGCCTATTGTGTGTTTGAAAGCACTATCAAATGCAACTCGCAAAATAATGCAAGTAATTTTTCAAGAGAGACAGAGGGATCCAGAAAACAATAGAATTGTGTAGAAAGCGAGTGCGTCCCCTCCTTTCCTGTGTTCAGCGGGCAGCAGCAGGATCAAACGACTTTCTATTGTGTTTCTTGCTGCTCTTTTCAAATGCTTACAACAAAAATCTTGCGTTGTATTTATGAAAATCTGTGTACAATGTGACATGGTTTCCTGGGGGATTTTAATATCAATTGTCTTCAGCGAGAGTTGAGAGAGGACAGAAATTCAAGGAATATAGAGCCATTGCAGGGTGAGATGGTTCACACACTATCAAAAAGCTCAGGTTCACCTAGAATACTTATAATCTCTGGTACAGTTTTAGAATGGATATGTTTCATAGAAGCCCTTAATAGAGGCCTTGACTGTAGTATGAAGTTTGTTTTTTAGTTATTAGATTTGTTTCAAATAAATTCTTGTTCATTTAATTTGTTCATCAAAGATCCTGGGGGGAGAGGGGGTCATCTTTTCCACAAAAATGTTAAGCAGCACAACTGTTTTCAACATTGATATTAATGAAAGATGTTACTTGAGCACCAAATCAGCATAATAGAATAATTTCTGCTGATGAAATGCTGAAGACCAGTGAAATCGCTGCTGAAAATTCTGCTTTGCCATAAATTTAATATATGATAACCTAGAAAACAGTTACTTGACATTGTAATGACATTTCACAATATTACTGTTTTCACTGTATTTGATCAAATAAATGCATCCTTGGTGAGCGTTACGGTTTAGGTTATTTTATGCATGTATGTATGTAGAATTCATTTCAGAAGCTAAGGTTGTGTTTTAATCTTTTATACATTTACATGAATCTTTTACTCATACGTCAATGTATATAATTAAATGTAAATCATACACTTATGTGATATGTGATAATACTAAATATTTACAAAATTTAAAGGAACATTTTTGACTGAAATGACACACTGTGTAAATATTAAAAGCCTACATCATTGTTTATGAACTAATATTAGAGTCCTGCAACTAATATCCACGGATACCTGCATAAAAGTGGCTGAAACGGGTGGATTTTGACATTCCTAAAATTCACGGGTGGGGATGCGGGCGGATAATTAACTCCTTGCGGGCGGGTAGTGGTGCAGATGAAAAATATATGCAATATTTGTATCTCTAAATTACCATTACACATATGCAACAACGATATGACATTTTGACCTATCACATCATCACCATTGCTACAGCGCTGCGAGAGAGAGCCTTTTCCACAGCTGGATTTGTAATCCAAGAACGGAGAACGCAATTTATACCTAGGACTGTGGACGATATCCTTTTCCTGCACAGTAACCTTGAGGGAAAGTAAATGCATAGTTTGTGAGCTTCTTCTTGTTTTTTTTTTTTTCTTGTTTTTTTAATAGGTCTATTTGCGTATAGTTGTCAGGTTCCATAGCCTAATCAGGTGCCGATTGTAGGTTACTTGAATGGCGCAAAACAAAGCGCATTGTCGTTAGCACATTAATGACACTGTCGGGATGTTGAGAGAGGTGCGAGATAAAAAATAAAGCACTTTAATTGGAATGATTTTAGCGTGTGTGATTTATTGCGGGCGCAGATCGGGTAACGGGCAAAATATTAATGGGTGGGTGGGTGCGGTCTGGGTGGGTGCGGATTTAATTTTTATATTATCACGGGTGACGGTCGGATTTGGTGCTGAACTTTGCAGGTACGGGCGGGCGCGGGTCTCCAAAAATGGACCCATGCAGGGCTCTAACTAATAAGATTATTATTAATTAAATATTAAAGGGGTCATATGATGTGATTTTCATTTTTTCCTTTCTGTTTGGAGCCTTACATGCTCTTGGTGCATAAAGGGGGTTCGATTCCCTGGGAACACATGATATGTAAAAAAAAATTGATAGCCTGAATGCACTGTAAGTTGCTTTGGATAAAAGCGTCTGCTAAATGCATTAATTTAATTTTAAAGAAGATCTGTAAAGTTGCAGAGACTAAAGTCTCAAATCCAAAACGATATTCTATATAAAAGTTGAGACTCGTCCTCACCCCCCTAAAAAATGGCTCCTTCTAACACTACCTTACAATGTGGGAAGATTTGCATAATGCCGCCCAGATGTTCATGCAAAGAAAGGCATACCTTTTATTCTCGCTATAGTATTGTAGTTGCTGCCGCCATGATGTATAGACACTGTGTGTTTGGTTGTGAAAGCGAAACTACTTTGTTTGGCCTTCCAAAAGAGGACGATATCTGCTTCGTCATGCCTGGAGCTGATCCGTGCTGGTCGCTAAGGAAATACATCAACTATTTACTGTGGATCGCCGAATCTGCTTTCACCATAGACGAAGCGGAGTCCAGTCCGGGGTCATCACATGTGGTTGTGGCAATCTCCTTCGTAGAATCAGCTGGCCGTGGCGTTCTCAAGCCGGCCCACCTCTGCTCAATCAAGCCGGCCTCCACTCTCTCTAGGCCGTGTCTCACTCTAGGACTCAAGGCTTCGTTGAGAAAGCGAAACTATTTTGTTTGGCCTTCCAAAAGGGGACACAACTATAAATTGTTTATATCACATTTATAATTGGGTTTAATGTTTATGTCTTGTCGCTCCGGTCAGACGGGATAACAATGTTAAGGGGTGTAACATTTTCGTCACAGCTTGTGGTATTTGGCCAATCACAAAACACTGGACAGCTGGCCAATCACAGCACACCTAGCTTTTCAAAATGAGGAGTCTTGTAAAGATCGACGTGTTTCAGAAGGCAGGGCATACAGGAGAAACAATAATGTACAGTATGTGGAAAATAATAAGTTTTTTTTTTTTCCACCTTAAACCGCATAAACACATTTCATTACACCAAATAATGTTCTTTTTAGCAACATCATATGACCCCTGTAATAAAGAATGTTATGCATTATTTTAAGTGCATTATTTAGTAGTTATTGATGTTATTAAAAATATTATTGTTTGAACTCGACTGACTGACTCCTTATTATAGTTTTGTTACAGGTTTATAAATAACTTATCAGTTTTTCTAACCGCCACTTATTATATTCTTCCTTATTCCACAAGTAGCCATAATTTAGAAAAATAATTCTTAAAATTTTTCATTCTCCCTCTCTCAGAGCTAATTAAGCTGTGTCCAAAATGTGAGCCAGTGCACATTTCTTCAATAATTCAATAACTCAAATCATTGATCTGGATGTGTTGCATACACACTCTGTCCTGCCAAATAGAGTTTATCTTCAAAGCTGTTTGTGCTGAAACTTCTTGGACATGTCAGCTTAACATCATAATGTCTGTCAGCCATCGGCGATAGACGGTGCCATCGTTCACTCTACTACTACTTATTGCATGTTTCTAATGAAGAAAAACAGACTGGGTGTGTCCGAGACATTTATAGGATGCATTGATAAGGAGCCAAAACTACACTCAGTGCCAAGTGATGCTGACATAGTTATGGCCAATGATATTGGCACAGATTCTATGTAATAAACAATTCTTTGATTGTATAGTTCTCAAGTTGGAAAAGATGTTTAGTTTCCAGTTCAAGTGAACCTTTGTTGCCAGGACATCTATGATGGATTAAAATGCTGATAAAGACATAAACGCATGACAGATTGACCGAAATGTCTGATAACAGACTATCTTCATAACGCTTTATTTCTGTGTGACTAATTTTCAATCCTGATAATTCATCATGATCAATATATCACTTATTCTAGTGAAACATTGATGCTTTTGGATTTAAATCTTTAACAAAGCATGCAAACAGACGGCCGCTTTTATCATGTTCGTTTTGTGATCGCGCTAGTTCCCGTGACCTATTTTTGATTAGTTTTCTGATAACTTCTTTCTGTTGGTGAAATGATGGGCTTGCATGACATAGTTTCTGAGAGGTGTGTAAAGGGCGGGTTTTAGTGAAGCGCAGCAGAGCAGTTTTGGCCTCCAAAAAAAAAAGACATTCCTGAAGGACTATTGTCTGTCAAGAGACTGCTTGAAACCTTCTGGTGGCCATCTTTTCACCTTTCCTCCTTTGCCATCAGGCGACTCCTTCTCTTAAACCATGGAGAATTAGCTCTTCCTCTAATTTGTACACATCTCTTGAAGCTGAGTTTGTGTAAGAGGTTGCCCCACATTCCCATGTGGCAGTAAAAAAGCTCTCTTATGTGTGGAAAGGCGGGAAAAGAAATAGAAGGAAGGTTTGTTTAGCAGCAGCGCTCCGAGAGCCAGAGTCCCTGCAGCTATGTTTGCCAAGGGCCTTTAATATTATTTTGTCCTCCTGAAATAGGCGTCATGTTGCCCATCATGTTAGGCCAGCACCATGAACACTAACCTCTCAGTTTTGACCACGGTACTAATGTGGTGTGTTTCTTGTTCAGTCCTGTGTGGAGTTTGTTTGGTCTTGTTTTTCCACTTTTACGGTTTACGGATATGTTCACTGTTAATGCAGAAAACAACACAAGCAGAAGAGGTTACAAGCAGCAAAGTGTCCAGATACATTTAATATTAAATGAAGCAAATTGTGAAAATTGTACATGGTTTTAAGTCAGTATAATCTTTCCTGAATTGTTTTCACCAACTTCTGGGGATGTTTTGTGTCTGTCTCTCCATCAGTGAATCTGAGACTTCTAGAATATTTCCATCCATTCATCTGCCAATCTCAACATGGAACATTAAGATTCAATTTAATGATTTGAATATTTAATATTGAAAGGAATGTGCCAATAGAATACAGTGGCTTCTGTGAAATAACAATCTTTTTTACTTGGCGACACGATTATGAGTAAATTACATTTGTTTTCTTTTGCCCTTTGCAGAAGTGAGAAACAGTACGTGGAGAAATACTGGAAAGAGGTGCGGGTCGGAGACTTCATTCGTCTGCGCTGCAATGAGCTTTTGCCAGCGGATGTTTTGTTGCTCAGCAGCAGCGACCCGGACCGCCTGTGTCACATTGAGACAGCCACACTGGATGGCGAAACCAACCTCAAGCAGAGGCAGGTGGTGCGCAGCTTTATCGACCTGGTGAGTGTTCAGGACTGTGGTGTGCTTGTTGTGAAATCCCATAAGTTAAGTAAAGAACTGAATAGAAGCATCCTGGTGTCAAGAACAGTTAATGTGATGGTTTGTGTATTCAGATGGTCTATGCTTGTCCACTGAGATGACTTTTCACACCACTCACCAAAGTCAAATATTAATTTCCCTCGCCGGTGCTCACCCTGTATGTGTAACATCTTAGGATGTCAATAAGAGAGTTGACAACATTAACTGAATGTTTAAGAGTAGTTTACCCCAAAAATAAATCTCTGAAAATGGTCGTGCTGCTATTGTTTTATACAAAAAGGCACATTAAAAATAATAAATAAGTCTTGTTCATTATATATTCAAAGTCTTCTAAAATCTTAAAAAGATTTGTATTAGGAATAAATTGACATTTTGCAACATGAGCTTGGTTAGATGATGGCAGACTTTTCATTTTTGGGCGAACTGTCCATTAATTATTCAGTTTAAAATATTTTATTTATCTTGCTTGAGATATGTAGTGTTCCGATCCAGAATTGCAAATCTGTTTTTTTTTTATTCGCAGGACTGTGAGTTTGACCCCTTAAAATACAACAGTGTTATTGAATGTGAGAAGCCAAACAATGACCTCAATAGATTTCGCGGATACATGTAAGTATAATGCATTTTTATGCATTTTAAAGGCATTTACATGATTGCTTAATTTATGACCCAACTAATCATTTGAAGAAAATTGTATTCACGATTAACCTCAACATTCTTAATGCAATGGAAATTTCATAGCTCTTCACTTATTCAATTTTGGTATTGCAAATAAGTTTGACCCTGTGTGCATAGCTATTAATGTATAATGAAATTTGTATTCCTTCATTATATTCAATGATTATATTTTCCATAAACCATTTAGACAAAGCAGATCTTTCCACTATTTTGTTTTTCCGGCAATGATTAAAATTCCATTAGCTGCTGAGATTCAAATAATGGGATGGATGGTTATTTTGTGACCCACATAGATCCAGTTTAATGTGGTTGCAGTGGAGAGGCAGTGTATATTTCTCTTACTCGAGCAGTTTTCTGATGAATTTTCAAGCCTGTTATTTTACCTAATTATTCTGCTGTACCTTATACCACCTCTCACCAGCAGCGTTCTCTGTTGGAGGACTATAGGAATGGGTCTTTTTATTTGTTAGTGTTAGGGTTGGGAGAGGCTATAAATAATGCTGCCATGCTGCTGCTGAAGTATGTGAAATATTTTTCCACCTTTGTTGTAAGCTGGATAGTTTAGATGCAAATTTTTTTTAAAGGAAAACACCACCGTTTTTTTTTTCATTTTTCACTATGTTCTTCCTTCAACTTGATAAGTTGATACATACCTCTCCCATCTCAGTGCGTTCACTTAATCACTGTAGCATGCCCTTTAAGGGCCATTCTAAAAACTAGGGCAAAAAATGGTGTTCCTTATTAATATTTATTGAGTGTAACAATAATTGATGCCAAATTTTACTAAGTGTTACTATAGACTCTTCTAAATATATCCATAAAAAAGCACA
Source organism: Carassius auratus (assembly GCF_003368295.1). Classification (NCBI taxonomy): domain Eukaryota; kingdom Metazoa; phylum Chordata; class Actinopteri; order Cypriniformes; family Cyprinidae; genus Carassius; species Carassius auratus. Next base: position 6,864,298 of record NC_039273.1, read on the forward strand.
ATTTTAATCTACTAAATACAATAAAAAAAGGATAAAATCATATTTTTTTCTAGAAGTGATCTCTTCAATTATAAGTTTGTCTTGGGGTAAGATATTGGTTAATTATCATGCCATAGTATATGCTATATGATAATTTAAAGTGGATCTTCATAGAAATATCATTTATTCAATTCTTGACCTTGACTGCTCGTAATGTCAAATTAAATTGTAAAACTGTCAATAATTTTACTGTCAAGCCTGTTACCTTTCTGACAGTATAAATTAATTTATGTAATGGGATGTTTAAAATCTTACAAAAATGTTCTTTGAATTATTTTATAGAATTAGTAAATACTCCTGTTTCATAGAAAATGATTGTTAATATGGTATATTTTAAATGATTGTTAATCATCATAATCAATCTGGAATGTTTAGAAATTCAAAGTGTGGATTAAGATTATTCTTTGTTTGCATTGCAGTCTTAAAGTCTTTAATGGTGGCTCAAGCATACAGGTCAAACACCTGAGATTAGCATACATAATACATTTGAGCAGGCTGCTGTAGCAGTAGTAACACAAGAACTTTAGCCAAGCCAGGGCTGTGTAGGTTGAAGTATATCTCCTGTGTTTTGATGGAAACCTGCTGCACGTGGTATGGTAATGAAAGCAGGGCCAGTGAGTGAGCTGACAGGAACCAGAAGGATTGTGACATTTATTTCCCTGGATGATGGAGAACAGATGTTTCTGTTGTGATGCCAGTATTTTTCGTCCAGTTACCACAAAATGGCTTACCGGAGCAAAAGTGGGAACATAATGCATGTTGGGCGCCAAGGACTGTGTCTTGTTGGAGCGACAGTTTATTGCATTAGGATATCATCCCAGCTGGCAAATATATGCTGTGCAAACCAAGGAGATGATACCTGGAGGGCATGGGCATGTTGATTTGAGCCATTCACCTTACTAATGTGCCCTTCAAGTGGAGTCAAAAAAAAATAAATAACATTTTGACCAAATGAACGACCAAGCAAATTCACGAGTGAGAAATTTTGAGTGTGTTTATTTTTACAAGCTGTATTAAAGTAAATTCATAATTTTGAACTATTTGGGCTTATTGTTCACAGCATAGGTCTTTTGTTTATGCGACTTCTGTGTTATGTGTTATAATAGTTGTTATAAAAAATCTGCTTTGCCATCACAGGAACAAACAGCATTTTAAAATCTACTAAAACAGAAAAGTTATTTTAAATTGTAATAATATTTTACAATATTTTACTGTGTTTTGAATATAATATATATAACAAAAGCCTTGGTGAGCATAAGAGATTTTCTTCTGAAGCATCTTTTAAAAAATCCAAACCTTTGACTCGAAATGAGGATTTTATTCCATCAGAGTACATATAGTATGTATGAATTACCTTAAAGAAAGATGCTTTTTTGCAAGCATATGATATACATAGGCATAGTTATTACATTTAAGATCAAGGGCTAACTGCACCATATTTGACAAGCCATACTTTGACCCCTTTGTCCAAGCTGACAAATATGCAAATGACTCTGAACTGAACCAGAACTGTGATTTACAGCATGGGGTCTTCAGACACCATAATATAAGGTCTGGGTACAAACAAGGCTAAAGTTTAATGATAAATGCACTACTATGGGATGAAAAAGACTTGCTGGAGGCCTTGTCAGATAATTGACCAAGGAAAAGTTCAGCTAACAGCTTTTTAATTAACAGATGTAATCCTGAAAAGCTAAAGCTTACTGAGCTCCATCCACAGGTGTTTAGCATTCAGTGCTCATTCAGTGCGAGTTAATTTGCATTTGACGCCATTTTTATCAGGAAACTTAGTCCTGGGGCCACATGAACTTTTTCCTGTTGTTGGAATCCCAAGCAACCTTCAGATCGGAGGTCTCATTGGATTTAAGATTTCATTCCTTGCCGCTCCTCAGCTCTCATTTATCCTGAGAATCTTTTTACTTTGTTCAGTTCTTTTATGACATGGCTTTGGGGTTTCACAAAAAGTGCTGCATTGACTAAACGTGAGATCCAGTTGGCCTCAGGGCTTTACCTGTATACAGAGCCGTTTTAGTGAGGTCATGGCTTTACTATTGATTTTGTGCAGTGAAAGAGGGATCCTGGGGGAAACCCTGTGGACTTTCAAATATGATGGATCGATGTGGTCAACAACAAGGGAGGAAGAATTAGGTAGATATCCCTTGGCAGTATCCACATCATATGGTTCTAAAGCCCAATCTAATATAGTTGTAGCAAACGATGGAGGAATTCAGAATAGAACTAGACTACAGTATGTTCTCACAGATATGTTGTGTTACAAGTGTGATGAGTGAACCTGCATGGTGTGTATGACAGAATTCATCGCAGTGGAAGGAGAGACGGCCTGTACAAAGACAATCTGCTGCTCAGGGGCTGCACCATCCGCAACACAGAGGAGGCTGTAGGAATCGTCATCTATGCAGGTACACTGCCGCCTTTCCAAAACAGGACTGGAACTGTCCACTGCATTTCCACCACATCTCAAAGTATGTGTTGTTTAACTGTGCGCTTTTATCTCATTAAAGTAATTTTATCGCCATGTCAAAAATGTATTCTTTTACATTTTAAATATTTACACTGCATAATTGGCAAATAGCTTTTTTGAAAATTACATAATTTTAAATATTGTTAAAAATAAATTTTACCTTGATTTGTTCTTTTTTTACACTCTTCTCATCAAGAATGCAGTTTACATACATTTTCACACAATATATATCACATACATTATTACAAGAGTAAAAGAGCTTTACAAACAAACTTAATAAGAAAAAATAAAGGTGGGGATACCTAGAATTAAGAGAAAAATAAAACTAAATCACACATTTTGTGTGATTTTGTGATTTCATGTTTACATACAAATACCATGATTGACCAATCCCAATTTTGAAGAAATTAAGAGAATAAATACAGTTTTACGACTCTTTAATCTGTCGTGATGGATCTCTTCCTCTTTACTAGTTATAGCACGAAATAAACCTGAATGAAAATCAGAAGGTATCTTGTTTCAACCACTGAAAGAGGTCAATACACACTTTTTTTTTCCAAGTCCACCAACGTTAATCGACTCTACTTTCTGGTTTGTTTGTCGGACAGAATGGCAAATTCTGCATTTTAACTGGTCAGATGACCTGTAAATCAAATTACCGGTAAATTGTTTGTTGACTGGTCATCTGGCTGGTGCAGCTGATATTATCTTTACAAAAAGTAAGTGTTCTGCTTTGTACCAATTCTTAGGTCATGAGACAAAAGCAATGCTGAACAACAATGGCCCTCGTTATAAACGCAGCAAACTGGAGCGGCAGATGAATGTAGACGTGTTCTGGTGTGTCATTATCCTCCTGGTCATGTGCCTCTTTTCTGCCATTGGTACGTAAAACTTTGCATTAATACAGTTTTAATTAATGCTAATATTAAAGTTATTAATGCTTTCATGACTGAATTTTTTTTGAGGTGTGCATATATTGGTTGTTTAAAATAAAAATTTCAGATGTGGCTCATCCCTCGAGTCAGAACTATTCATATAGTATTATTTACTATTGTGTTACTCTTTAAAAGTTTTTTGTTTTTAACTAAAGTGTTACATAATGTGAATCTGTTTTGCTGCCAAATTCATTTATTATGAACTTTTATCTTTCACATCCAAGTCCCCCCCCCAAAAAAAAAAATTAAACCATTTTTCATTGCATTTTCAGCAAAACATATAATATAATGTAATATTTATATATATATATATATATATATATATATATATATATATATATAAATATTACATTATATTATATGTTTTGCTGAAAATGCAATGAAAAATGGTTTAATTTTTTTTTTTCATTTTTTTTATTTTTTTATTTGTATTATTTTTATGCTTTTTACCATGATCAAAAATACTCCTACAGTGATTGATGAATGTATCTGATTTGAGGAAGCATTTTAGAGGAAGCAGTGATTGGACTGTTTTGGTTTCTTTCAACATTTTTAGATTCCTCAATTTTCAGTGTCTCTTGAGAATAAGAATACCCATGATTCCATTTTAACATGCTTTTTACAGTCAAGTTTTTGTCTCTAAAACCTCCTCTAGGACATGGCCTGTGGATGTTTCAGTATGGAGATAAGAGGCCTGTCTTTGACGTCCTGAGCCCAGAAGGAACAGACTTATCTCCAGTGGTCTCAGCCATTTATCTCTTCCTGACCATGATTATTGTATTCCAGGTGAATAGCAAGTGGTGTAAGGGGACTGTTACCCTGTGCTTTAGATTAACATTAATGCTCCTTATGTAGAAGAGTTCCAAATCTTTTAGATTTAACCATTCCATTTAATAATGAGCTGCTTTTGATTTTAAATGAACGGTTCCTTTAATTCCCATCTGGTTGTAGGCTCAGCGGTACTTGAAATGATGACACTGCATGAACTTACAACAAACCTCTCTACTTCTCTTTTTCTCTGGTGCAGGTGCTGATCCCAATCTCGCTCTTTGTTTCCATTGAAATAGTGAAGATATGCCAGGTGTACTTCATCCATCAGGACATGGAGCTGTACGATGAGGAAACAGACTCTCACCTCCAGTGCAGGGCTCTGAACATCACAGAAGACCTGGGCCAGATGCAATACATTTTCTCTGATAAGACCGGCACACTCACAGAAAACAAGATGGTGTTTCGCCGTTGTACTGTGGCAGGAGTCGAGTACTCACATGATGCCAATGGTTAGATTTCTCTGTGTATGCAGTGCCAACACAAGGGCCATTGTAGTTTTTTTTGCACCATTAATAATCTGTATATGAGCAAAATGTAGTATAAATAGAGCTGTCAATCAATGTAAAAATTTGAATCGAGTTAATTACATGATATGCCAATTAATGTAATTAATCAGTTATTAAAAATTAATGGCATATATCAAAAAACCAGCAAATGAAGATCATTCAAAGACATGTAGCAGATTTATTTTTGAATGAATTTGATACTTTTATTCAGCTTTTTTAAAATTTGCAAAGATATTATGTTACAAAGATTCATATTACAATAAATCCTGTTCTTTTAAACTTTCCAGTGGATCCTTTTCACATAATGTATGAAAAGCATTGTTAAAATTTAAAAGGTTTATATATTTTTTCATATATAAACTAGTTAACTAGCTTACTAGTTAACACTGCTGTAAGTGTGTTTCTAATATATCGGCTGTGGGAGTGACACAAAACAAAATCTCTCTTCAGACTGCTGTTATCAACCTCTCTATTTTCTCCCTTTTTTGAGAGTTGTGGTGTTTTTCTTTAGCTATTTGAGCAAATGGGATCCCCAAAAACATATTTGGTGTAGTCTACAGAAGTTTGGTCTATAAATAGTCTATCTGAGAATCCCAGAAATGTGAAAAGGGTCCATTGCCCAAGAAAATTATCATTGGGAAAATGGATTGTGGTTTCCACAATAATATTAAGCAGCACAACTGTTTTCAAAATTGATAATAAGAAAAGCACCAAACCAGCGTATTAGTTTTTTATTTATTTTTTTCATAATATTACAGTTGTCAACAAATAAATCCATCCTTAGTAAGCATAAAGGACTTTTTTTTAAAACTTAAACACACATTTACATGTAAACGTATCTTAGTTTTGGCTTCTAAATTAACATGATACATTGATGGCCCTAATAAATAATAGATATATATTTTAATGTAGTTCACTCTCACTAGGGTGGCTCAGATAAAAGATTAGCATGAGGAAAAGGTGCCAGAAGCTTTAGGTCTTCCGTATACAGCCCAAATGTTTCAAACAGTGACAAACTAAGTGTCTTTCCCACAGCAAGGAGGCTTGCAATGTACCAGGAAATGGAGTCAGAGGAGGAGGACTGTACATCTCATGGTGGAACTCTCCCACGGCGGGACAGCGTCACCAGTCACCAGAGTGGAAAAGTGGTGTTGAGGTCACAGAGCACCAAATCTCACCGTCGCACCGGGAGCAGAGCCGAAGCCAAACGGGCCAGCATTCTGTCCAAACACACTGCCTTCAGCAGTCCCATGGTTAGTAAACACTTCCTTTCCACCTTAAGCTGTTCATGTATCACTCAATAACCCGATGCTTAAAGATATTTGTACTTTTTATTTTATTGGTTTGACAGGAAAAGGACATTACTCCAGATCCCCAGCTCATGGATAAAGTCAATGAGTGTAGTAGTCAGATGGAGTTCATGCGTTTTCACAGTCGGCCCCTGAACCAGATTCCCCCTGACCTGTGTGACATCTTTGACTTTTTCATCGCCCTCACTATCTGCAACACTGTGGTTGTTTCATCACCCAACCAACCCCGACAGAAGGTAGGCAGACCGACCACCAGGAATTAACTGAAACTGACATTTGCAACTTATTTTACATCAGTAGTTTGACGCAATTTAGGAAATTCCGTTGAGAAAATGTCAGAAAGTCAATTTTATAATCGTTTCAATCCTAGCGCCTTTTTTTGTCTGATATAATGCTAACATCTGTTGAGGTCATGGGTATCAATTAAATATAGGTTTAAGATTGAGATTTGTTTTAATCTTCAAACAACTATAGCATCTTGTGTCATACAAATTTCTTAATGTCTTGTGTGTGAGCTGTGGCGTTTTCTGGCCACAGTTAACTTCCTTTGGTGGTTTTCTGCTATGTAGAGGTGGAGCAACTTCCTGTTTCTGTGTAAAAGATATTTATGGCTTATCCTTCAAATGTGCAATGTAGCGAGTTTAGGTATATTGGTGCAGAGCCATTGGTTGTCTTGTAGGCAAACATCAAACCTTTTATTTGATGCGAGCAGCTATTGGCATCCAGTGGAAACTGATGAAGAGAGGTGTGAAGTGGGCTTTCTTCAGCTCATTGAAGATCAATCTCACTGCTACATTCTGAATCAGTTTCAGAGGCTGTATAGTATGCCAAAAGGCCTGCCAAGATACCATTACTATTGTCCAGTAGGTCTAATCTTCCTAATGTTGTATAAGGCAAATCTGCAGGACCTGGCTATTGTAGCGATATGTTCTGTGAAGCTTATCTTATCATGGGTCACAACTCCAAGGTTCCTGGCTGTCCTGTAAGGATTTGTGGTTGACACCCTAGCTGTATAGAGAAGTTGTGATGAAATTCTGGGTTGGCTGAAACCACAGGCAGTTCTGTCTTAGACATTTCTGGTTGGATGAAGGACCATCACCTTCAACTCTACTTTGCTGTCAGGCAGGCTGTGACGTGAACAGCTACCATTGGATCATCTGGTTGGAATGAGAAGTAGTTTAATGTTATCAGCATAGCAGTGATAAGAAAAGCCATATTTCCGAATGACAGATCCCAAAGGCCCCTATATACTTCAAGGGGGCAAAAAGAAGTTTGAAAGGCTGAGCGACGGTATAGACCAACACTACTTTTGCGTCATCGAAGGGTAACGCCCCTTTTTGGGGGGGAAACAAACGGATTCCTGATACAGAACTCGCTCCAGGGACCTTTTGTTTTTCATTGTTTCTGATGTGTACAGGCCTGTCAGACACAATTACAAACATATATTGTATAATATTTATATTGATTAGTCCTAGCCTGCGAATATTTCAAACTTAAAATCAGTTAACAGCCAAGGTAGCATGCCTAATGAGAGCTAACGTTAATCACGTAGCTACTAGCAGCTTCGTATTTCTAACTACAACAAAACTGTCAATAGCTTAAATCAAGTGAAATATGATCCAAGTAAACCACCGACTCCTCTTGACATGGCCTTGTCGTCTAGTTTATCATACTGTGAGTGTGTTAATGACAAAAAATAGGCTACTTGGTGATTCCACGAGATAATGGTAACGTTAGATGTCCATATTTGGCCACTGCGTGGGGTTATTAATCCAGTTTTCGACCATTTCAAAGGGAAACCTCTGTAAACACCGTATCCAGTAGCTTCTTTAAATACCTCTCACGGTCCTCGGCCCGCAAAGAGAGTGTGTGTTTCTGCCATTTTTGCTATCAAGAAATTAGAGCGAGTTCTGTATCAGGGGAATCCGTTTGTTTTCCCCCAAAAAGGGGCGTTAACCTTCAATGACGCAAAAGTAGCGTTGGTCTATAGTGTTTTTGAACATTCCAACACCCCCGCGCTGCTCGTGTGTATGCCCTAAACACAATAACAATGAAATTAAGTGTAGGCAATCTAGGTGTGAGACTGGTACCAATGGTCAGAATATTACAGAAAAAAGAATAATGATTAGCAGCAGTTCAGAGTCAAGTATCATGTTTGCAATAGAAAAGAACCATACCATTTCCATAATCAGTCCTTTATGGGAAGTGTGAATGTTTCATTATTTGAAAACTTTAGCATGATGTGAAAAAAAAATATTGGAGTCAGTTTGTTACTGTTTTTTTTTATTAGTGTTCACTTATTTTTTTAAACTGGATAAATTGTTACACCTTTTTTATATTTTATGTGGTGTCATGTTTTAATTTTGATCAGATGTGGGAGTAAGTCACACATGTGCAAGTCAGAAGTAAGTCTCAAGCAAGTCCAAGTCAATTTTTGTGAGAGTCAAGTCACTGTCAAGTCATACAAATGTTTGATGATTTAACTGAATCTCTTTATCAAAATAACTTAAAACTACAATATTTATAGACTATGGGAGTTTTATTTGCAACAAAACAAAATGGCAATATGCATTTCTACTCACCCTCATGTTGTTCCAAACCCGTGAGACCTCCGTTCATCTTGGTAACATAGTTTAAGATATTTTAGATTTAGTCCGAGAGCTCTCAGTCCCTCCATTGAAACTGTGTGTACAGTATACTGTCCATGTCCAGAAAGGTAAGAAAAACATCAAAGTAATCCATGTGACATCAGACGGTCAGTTAGAATTTGTTTAAGCATCAAAAATACATTTTGGTCCAAAAATAACAAAAACTACCACTTTATTCAGCATTGTCTTCTCTTCCGGGTCTGTTGTTAGTGCGTTCACAACACTGCAGTGTAGTGATGTCCGGTTCGCGAACGAACTGAATCGTTTGAAATGGTTCGCATCTCCAATAAGCATTAATCCACAAATTACTGGAGAACGAGTCAATCTTTCGTTCGTTATGTGGCTCGGCTCGGTGTCCATCTTCCGTTCTCTCTTCACAGCAGTTCAGTCAGTGTACTGTTTGAGTAAATGAATTACTCCGGGATATTGGATTTATTTTAACTCAGAGGGAGTGTCAGACACATTAAAAAAGTTAACAGCTTAAGTCATGTGTGGATTAATGTTTATTGGAGACGCGAACCATTTTAAACTATTTAGTTTGATTTTGTGAACTGGTTGAAAAAGATCCGGTTACATCGTGTGATTCGTTCGTGAACCGGATATCATACACTGCAGTGAACTCTCTATCACAACAGACCCGGAAGAGAAGACAATGCTGAATAAAGTCGTAGTTTTTGCTATTTTTGGACCAAAATGTCTTTTCGATGCTTCAAAAAAATCTAACTGACCCTCTGATGTCACATGGACTACTTTGAAGATGTTTTTCTTACCTTTCTGGACATGGACAGTAGACCGCGCACACAGTTTCACAGAAAGCCCTCGGACTAAATCTAAAATATCTTAAACTGTGTTCTGAAGATAAACAGGGTCTCACGGGTTTGGAACGACATGAGGGTGAGTCATTAAAGACATCATTTTCATTTTTAGGTAAACTAAGTATTAAAAAATTTCTTGGGGTCACTGTGTGGTTAAAAAAAAAATCTTGCAATCTATTATGGAATGATTCACAAGTCAACCTCCCAGTTGGCTGCAATATTAAATGCACACAAATATTTAAGGAGCTTTGTTTTGACACATTTTTCTTGGTTCTTATCAAGGTGCGTCGCTACGAGTTGAAGTCTCCAGTGAAGACCATAGAGGATTTCATCAAGCGCTTCACTCCGAGCCGTCTGACCTCTGGCTCCAACAGCAGCAGCTCCTCCAGTCTGGCCACCAACCGCTCGTCCTCCCATAAATTGGGCTGCAGCATGCTGTCCTCCCCCTCGGCAGAGAACACGCTTACCAAGCTGAACGAGGAGAAGCGTCCAGAGCATGACCTTCAGCATGCATTCAGCCCCGTCCCACCCAACTTTGAAAAAACTAAAGCTTTGGCTCAAGATGAATGTGAGCTCAGATATGAGGCAGAGTCACCGGATGAGGCAGCACTGGTTTATGCAGCCCGGGCCTATAAGTGTGCTCTTGTCGGTCGTTTACCAGATCAGGTAACCGTGGAGCTTCCACACTTGGGCAAGCTGAGTTTCGAGCTTCTGCACACACTGGGCTTTGATTCCACAAGAAAGAGGATGTCGGTGGTGGTAAAACACCCGCTAACAGAGCAAATCACAGTCTACTCCAAGGGTGCTGATTCAGTCATCATGGATTTGATCAGACCAACCACAGGTATGTCAGCATTGAAGAGCACATTGTTCCCACACTTTATTTCTAGGTTTCAAAATTTTGGCTGCTCCAATGCATTTATTAATAGGAACGTCCAATTCAGAAATACTGATCCATTGCATTGTATATTTAGACTATGAAGCTCAGATTTGAGAAAACGTTAATATGCTCACAGTGATGCAGGTTTGAGTTTGGCTTGAGTCATGTTCCTTTCCAATGCACCTTTCTCTTCCTCTGTATCATGTACTGTACATGTTTGTGTATATTTGCATGTATTATCATTCAAAAGATTGTGCTTCATGGGTCTGTCAGATGCATTTATTTGATCCAAATCTTTGGAAAATTATGTAAAAATATAGTGAAATATTATAATTTAAAATAATTTAAAAACTGCTTTCTTTTTATTATACAGTCGTGGCCAAAAATATCAGCCCCCTTGGTAAATATGATCAAAGAAGGCTGTGAACATTCATCTGCATTGTCAATCCGTTAAAAAGAAATCACAAAAATGTATCCTTTCAATGGATAATAAGAATTTAAAATGGGAGGAAATATCATTACGAAATAAATGTTTTTCTCTGATACACATTGTCCACAGTTAATGGCCCCATTTTATTCAATACTTTTTAAAACCTCCATTTGCCAGTTTAACAGGTCTAAATGTTCTCCTATAATGCTTGATGAGGTTAGAGAACACCGGACAAGAGATCAGAGACCATTCCTTCATCCAGAATCACTCGAGACCCTTTAGATTCCCAGCTCCATGTTGGTGCTTCTCCTCTTCAGTTCACTCCTCTCATTTTCTATAGGGTTCAGGTCAGAGGGCTGGAATGGCCATAGCAGAAGCTTGGTTTTGAGCTCAGTGACCCATTTCTGTGTTGTTTTTGAGGTTTGTGTTTGAATTATTGTACAGTTGGAAGATCTAAACATGGCCCGATATAAGATTTCTAACAGAGTCAGTAACTTACTGATTTTTTTTATCTGTAGGTATTTGATGGAATCCATGATGCCATGTGTCTAAACAAGAAATATAGGCGCACAATATTAAACATACAGCTGTATTCATTGTACACATGGGGTACTTTTATCTCTGTGTTCACCAATCCCCATCTTGAGTGTTTGCTGCTAAAAAGCTCATTTTTAGTTTCATCTGACCATAGAAGCCAGTCCATTTGAAGTTCCAGTCATGTCTGATAATCGAATATGCTTTACCTGTAGTTTGTTTTTGGATGAGCTAGGAGAATTTTTATTGTAACCCTCCCAAACAACATGTGGTGGTGTAGGTGCTGTTTTTTTTTTTTTTTTTTTTTCTGAACCCAAGACTCAAATATTGTCTGCAATTCTCCAGCTGTGATCCTTGAAGAGTCTTTATCCACTCAAACTCTCCTTCTCACCGTGCATTAGGATGATATAGGCACACATCCTCTTCCAGGCAGATTCGTAACATTTTATGTTGATTGGAAATTCTTAATTATTGCCCCGATGGTAGAAATGGGAATTTTCACTGCTCTAGCTCTTTAAAAAAAAAAAAAAAAAAGCTACTTCATCAATTTGTGAAGCTCAATTATCTTTTGCTGAACATCAGAAATATATTCTTTAGTTTTTCTCATTTTGATGTTTGATTTCAACTGTTGAAAATCATATTTTTGTGGCAACCATGATATTATTTTCTTTTTAATTTTTAGATTCTAAGATAAAAAGAATAACAATGTAAAAGCTTTTATTGTCAGTTTTGGTCAATTTATTGCATTCCTCCTAAATAAAATTATACAGTATTTCTTGAAAAAGTAAAATAGTTTGTAACCACCTTAAAGGTGCTGTTTTTCATGCTTTTTTGAAGCTTTGATTGTGTTCACAGTGTGCAATATAACATATTCATGTTTTGTGTGGCGACAAACACAAACGCAACTCTTCCTCTTCTCCGTCGGACCGCAACAAGACCACGCCCCCTTTATTGTGTATTCATGTGGGCAGAGTACTGGAAGTAGAGGGATGTAGTCCAAACGGGTCGTTCGTTGTAGGCGAATTCTGTTAAATTAAATATCTTGCTTGGCATTAAACTTTGAGCTCTATAATTTTACAGATATTATTTATACTCTAACAACAACATTGCGTACACACTAACTAAAGTTTAAAACATGGGATCACGAAGAATGGGAACTTTTAAGTGATGCATTTTCTTATTTTCAAATGAAATGTTCATTGTATTCAAAGTTTGAAGCTACTGTTTTGACAGTCTTGTAGCTTCTAATATACACTTTCTATGAATTTCACCATCTATAATTTCAACCATCTGTAACTTTTAGAATTTAAATTTTTTTTTTCTTATGGTTCCCCTTCTTTATATGTATATAAATATATATTTGGAATTCAGAATAACAAACACCTGGCATCCTGTCAACTTCCCCCATATGAAATGGATCAGTTATTCTGGGTTAGTTTATCTTGATGTTCAGTGTTGATTATGCTTTAGAATGCTTGTTGAACATTGTAAAATTTTAATGAAGTCTGTGCTTTTTTTTTTTTTTTTCATGCCCCAGTTAGATGGCGCATGAGGCTTATTCCAGCAGAATTAATGAATAACGGCTCACAGCCAAATGGCCAAAATCTGATTTCTTTAGGACATTGAATGAATACATTTTTTATGTCTCCAAGAAATTGAAAGGGAGTTTCAATTCTACCAAGAGCAGAGAGTGAGACGGTGTGATTTTTCAAGGAAATGTTATGAATTTTTCATGTCTTTGGAGTGCTTAAGTTAGCCTCTGGATTTTGATTTACATTGTTGATCTATGCTGATAAACATAGTCAGCATAGTAAGGGCAATACGTCCCCTTCACCCAAACGCCTTCTGGATGGCTTCCAGATTGTTCTCGGCTCTTGATGTAGCCAAGGGTTTTAGCGGTAATAAACTATCCTAATTGCATAGCTAGACTGGCTTGTTAGTATTCCAGGCAAGAGCTCCAGTAGCAGTTTTCACCAATGCTGTGTACACAAATGAATGAAAAGAAGTACTACATGCACTGCCCTGTGCTTCATATCTAAATGTCAAGATGACAGCCAAGAAAGAGGGAAAACTATGGCTCAGGATAGTTCACAAGCAGTCTGTTTGCTCACCTTTTTGAAGGAAAGAGCAGAAGAAATCAAAATGGGTTTTTTCAGTGTTCTATATTTTCTTTCGTTTTTAGAATTTTTTTCAGTGTAGTATATTACAGATTAGAAAAGAGAATTATTTATCACTTGTTTTATGAAAAACAAAACACAACACGTGTGTGTGTGTGTGTGTATGTGTATATATATATATATATATATATATATTATAGCTATTGAAAAAGTTTGGAAAGCAGGAATGTGAAGCTGATACTTTTGTAAAGGCTGTTATATAATAGTGAACCGTAATATTTGTCTAATTGTCACAGGCTATTGTTCTAAACAGACAAACCTCTGGTGATGCCAGTGCCCTTCCTTTAGGAGGTTTTTTTTTCTTCTTTCTTTTGTCAGTTTCAAATATTGGCTAATATTTTGCAGACCACAAAAAAAAAATAGAGTATTTGTCATGTTTTCCAGTTAAAATATCTAAATATACTCAAACCAAGATGAATTTACTTGAAGCATCGCTGCATAAGATATTAAGAGTATTTCATCTAACTGCACTGACAGATTTGTCCCTTGTGTTGAATTAGTTTATACTTTAAAACAAGTGGCATTATGTTTATTTAAAAAAGAAAGAAAGAAATAGAGAAAGAAACCTCACCCTAACTAAAAAAATAAAAAATAGTTAAAACCGATAGAATAGAAATCCCCGATAGATAAAAGTCCCTAAACAGATAAAAGCCCCCCCCCCAAAAAAAAACCTATTTATTTATTTATTTTTCAAGTAGTTATATCACACTATTCTAATTGTTAACATGTTTAAGTGCTGCTATACATTTTTAAAAGTGTTTTGAAGTTTATAGTGGTGGAATGTCTTACCTCAAAGAATTTCATTGGATGTGCGTTAAAGAGTTGTACGATTGCGATCTAGATCTTGATTCTTTTTCTAGCTATATGGAACTTAAGTGTTTCTAGTGCCATTGCAAGTAGTTGGGAAATTGTGTAATTTCCTCTTTCTGCCATGTGTTTAGCTGGCAGTCTGGAAATATGTTTAGAGACCCCAGGCTTATTACGTGTCCAGCCTTTGCTGCGGTTAGTAAGCATAATACTGCAAACACACACTTAGTCTGTGCCTCACTACCGGTTATGGACTGTTTCATGCACATAGACACACATGCTTGGTATGTATTCCTGTACTTCTGGGCCAGCAGACCAACTGAAGGTACAATAACTCCATTCAGAACTCCATTCAGAGCAGTGGGATGTTTGCCATGCTTGTCCAATAACACAATGCACAAAAAACAGACTACAGGTGCCAGCCTGAGCCACAAAGCTTTCGAATCTTTGACAAGTTAATTGTAACTTTGAAGTCACAACTTCCTTGATATAAAGCTGTCCTGACCAGGCAACCATAAAGATTTGGAAACCCAAACAGTACCTGTGTGTTTCCAGTCATTATGTAATGTGTTGAAATGAAGAACATAGACAAAAATCTTGGAAAAGACACCATATTTTTGCTAGGGGAATGGCAGTCATTTTTTATTTGTCTGTGTAGCCGCCTCTCTGGTTAAATTCCCAGACTAAATTTGCTAGTTATTATATAATACATCAAAACAGCCATGTCTAGACCTTCTGTTGTTATTTGTTTTGTTTGGGTTTAGTTGTTTGTTTGTTTGTTTTAATGTATTTTTGTTTTGTTTTTTGAGGGTGTTTGTTTGTTTTGGTTTGTTTTCTATTTTAGGCAAGCTTTAAAGGTATAGTAGTTTGTTGTTTTTGTTTTTTATTTTAAAGGTGAGGACTTGGTTTAGTTATTTTTTGTTTGCTTGCTTGTTTATCTTATATGGCTCAGTCAAGCTTTCTCTGCACATGCTTTTACTTACTTGTTTGTACGTACTGAAAGATTTCTTCTGTATATACCAAAATACTTTGGTTCATAGGTCATCCCACACAGAATAAGCTGTGGACATGAATGATACCACTTTATTTGTATTGCTAGCGGTTTATAAAATACCCACTTAACCTTTTGAAAACTGTTGCTTATATTATAAAAGACTTCAATACCATATTCCTTTTCACTCTTTGAAGGGTCATGTCAGGGCATGATATGGGGATTTAGTTTACCTATAGGTTTATTAAGAACATTTAATTCCTGAGTCAATACATCAGTCTCTGGAAAAACAGGTCCTGTCGTCCTACAGTTGCAGGGGTGGTGATGAATCATTCGGTGAATATGTGAGGTTTGGCACTCTCGCCCCCTCGTCTTGGCTGACGGTCGTCCATGTTGGGAAGTGATCATCCCAAACAGTTTGCTCTGCTCTTCCTGCCAGGAAGCGATGCACTGAGCAATAACACAGGAGCAATAAACCTCAAAGTGCCCTGTAGCCAGCTTATCCAGTCTGCTTGTCAAAACACTCTGCCATCTTGATTAAATGTAATGGCCTTGCTGAGGAAGCCATTGGCAACATAGAGAACCAACCTTAAAAAGGCTGGAGTGATTGGTTTAGCTGTCTACTTACAGTATGTGATTTTCACACTGTGTGTATGTTTAACATTACTTTAGTAAATCCTACTCTAAATGTTAGAATATTTCGATGGATTGTCTGATTTTCTTTTTGGTTTTCTTTGTGTTTTTGTATTGCAGATGATTGCAAAGGAAAGCGACAAAGGAAAATCTTGTATAAAACTCAAAACTACTTAAATCTTTATGCTGCAGACGGTCTCCGAACACTCTGTATCGCCAAAAAGGTAACACTAACTGTCAGTAACAATTACTGTAAAGTAAAAAAAATTTGTAGGGGTGACAATTTAATAACTACATTTAGATTTTATTGATAACAATTAATTGTATACAAAACACAAAAAATTATTTGTGACCATATTAAATTTCAATAAATAGACCGTTAATGGGCAACACACCCTTTGTGTTATATATAATATATTATAATATACACTTGGACAAATAATGTTTTTGAATAACCTTCATTTGGGGTATATGTGTGTGTGTGTGTGTGTGTGTGTGTGTGTGTGTGTGTTTTTATATATATGTATGTAAATGTAAATGTGTTTTGTACCGATGGTTGACAGGTCTAGATTTTGTTTTTCCTAGAGTGCGCATGACAGATCTCCTCTCTCTCTCTCTCTCTCTCTCTCTCTCTCTCTCTCTCTCTCTCTCTCTCTCTCTCTCTCTCTCTCTCTCTCTCTCTCTCTCTCTCTCTCTCTTATATATTTTTTTTTTCTTTTTGGCATGTTTCATTGCCATTGTTGCTAAATAGTCACCTTAACAGAAGGGAAGCCTTGAACAGCTTGCATACTATTATTTTTCACACGGTTAAGTGTGAATTCATACATAAATGGAGCTGTTAAAAGTTTACTGAGCCTCTTTGTGTTGGTTTTACTTTCTCCACCAGCAACCAGAACACCTTATTGCATTCTCTTTGAATCTAGAAAAACTTTTTGAAACCGTAATACAGTGTGACAACCACTGCTTTATAAAAACTAATTTTTTTGCAAATAATATTTATTGCACTCCTTCAGCTGATGTGATGTGACTGTGACTGTATTTGTTTGGTCCAGGTTCTCAGTAAGGAGGAGTATGCAAGTTGGCTACAACATCACCTGGAAGCAGAGACAGCCATACAGAGGAGGGAGGAGCTGCTATTTGAGTCTGCATTACGACTAGAGACCAATCTCCAACTTCTGGGTAATAATAGTTCCTAAAGCACTCTTATGCCGCGTTTCCACCGCAGGAACTTTACCCAGGAACTAGGGACTTTGGCCTGGTACTTGGTGTGTTTCCACCGCAGAAACCAGGAACTAAATAAAGTTCCGGGTAAAGAAAATGCCCCTCAGAAAGTCCCTGCTGGCGTGGTGGTACTTTTTCAAAGTTCCGGAACTTTCAGGGCCGGGACTTTGGCGCTAAACATGCTGATTGGTTGAGTTCACGCAGCATTGGTTGAGTTCACACACCATTTATTCGGATCATTTTCAAATATTACTGTTATTGTGTCATGAAATGTAATTTTAAAAGTATTTCAGGCGAGAATGTAGTTGTTTAAAACTCAAATCTATGGTTTATTTATAAAGACAGCGCCTATTTAAAAATGTGTTTCACCGATCTCTACGACGGTGAGCTCCACTCGATCAGCGGGAGCTCAGTCCTCATGTATCCACAGAGAGCAGCCTAACCTCGGTTAGACCTTCTGATATGTGCCGCTGGCTCTGATGTGTCTTTAGTGGTTAAACATAAAATATAATTCAGCTGCGGGGTAAATCTAACGGGTTTTCTTTGGTCTGTATTCAATTTATCTATGTTAAAATGAAAATAAAAAAGGGCAAATTTACATAATATTTTGTTTCATTGTAATGGCTGCATATACACATATCCCTGAACTAAGTACATTTCTGCAGCTGTTATTATGCTTAAATGAAAACCAAAGGAGGCAGTGGTATTTGGTATCCTGTTTCGTTTTATTGTAAATATACAGAGAGGAAAATTACAGGATTCGCTTCGTCGCGGACATCACACTCCCCAGTCGAATGCACAAAGTCTGAACTAACTACCGATGATGCACGTCCAAAATCAGCGTACTTTGTTTTGTTTTTTTTGTTTTTTTAAATCAGCGTACTTTGTTTTTTTGTTTTGTTTTTTTAAATCAGCGGTACTTTGTATTGAGAAACGCGCGCACACCTACGTCACCAGTCATTTGCCTAATCTTCCCGGTACTTTACACCGCGGTGGAAACGCAGAAAGCAACAGGTCTGGGGGGAAAAAAGTTCCTGGGAAAAAAAGTTCCTGGTACAAATGTTCTGGGTAATTTCGGTGGAAACGCGGCATTAGTCCATTAACACCAGGTGCAACTTAGTACTTAAAGCAATAGTTCACCCTCAGGTTGTTTAGAACCTGTGAGAGTTTCTTTCTTCCCCTGAACACAAAAAGAAGATACTTTGAAGAATGTAAATAACATTTTTTCATACTATGGACATCAGTGGCTACCTGCAACTTTTTGGTTACCTACATTCTTCAAAATATCTTATTTTGTGTTCAGCAGAAAAAAGCAAGTCATACAGGTTTGGAACAACTTGAAGGAGAGAAAATGATTAATTTCACAGAATTTTCATTTTTGGGTGAACTATTCCATTTAATATTTTGGGATTCAAAACACATGTGCTTAGTACCACACACAAGTGGGTACATGCATAAAATCTTTCTATCTATGTTTTTAAATAGGAGCTACAGGTATTGAGGACAGACTTCAGGATGGGGTTCCCGAGACCATCGCCTCTCTGAGAAAAGCGGGCCTTCAGATCTGGGTGCTGACTGGAGATAAACAAGAGACTGCCATCAACATTGCCTATGCCTGCAAACTGCTGGACCCAGAGGAGGAGATAATCACTCTTAATGCTGACTCACAGGTACACCCAGCATGCACTGCTGCAGTCTCTCCTCATGTGATCCACTTTTTCTCTTCACTTCCTTCTCCCTCTGAATACTGAGTGAGGTTCAGCCTACGTCTAACGACTGTTTTAATGAACAACTGATCTGTTGATTACTTCTGCAGATAATCATTTAATCAGATTCCTCATCTCTAAACAATATGAAGCTTAAGGCCACACTATCACTAAACTGAGTTTGAGAACTAATTCATTTAAATGTGAAATGTTTGAAAGAATTTATTTGCTGAAATGTCTCAGAATTCTCAACACTACATGTGTTTTACATATGGCTTATTAAAATAAAAACTATTACTCTCAGGCTGCCCACTGCAGCTGACAACTTGCCTACAACTACATAGTTTGGAAAATGTTTAATATTAGTTCTCACTAGAGCCTTTTTATAATTCTATTATATCTTTGGAGTAGATACTGTTTGATCTTGTTGATTTATTCTCTGAATTGATTATTGTTCTTGTTTTGATTTTTGCTACCAGGAATGACAGAAATGTCTGAAGGTATTGCCCATAATTTGTAGGCCTGATTGTTCCATTTGAAAACACACACTGGGGTTCAATTTCTCCCACAATTGAACCCCCCAGCCCCCCCCCCCCCCCCCCCCCCCCCACACACACACACACACCACTCATCTACCATATGAGTTTTTTCCACTGTGAGCTTTTTAGACTCCCAAGGGCTGATTACTTTCTTTTTTTATATATGATTTTATTTAATAGTTTTTGTTGTTATTATTATATTTATTATTAATTGATCTCAACACTTTTCCTTTGCTATTTGTTTGTCATGCAGCTCAGCACAGGCGCATAAGAAATTATTTTAAAACAATTATTCTGATTCATTTTCAAGTTTTAAGTAAACATTAAAATAAACATGCTACAAAAATTTATATTAATGTCTTTAAATTAATGTCACCATGAAATCAATTTTTTTTCTTTTTTTAAATATGTATATAAATAAAAATTGCCTTTTTTATATATGTATATAAAAAAAAACATCTTTTTTTTGTGCCCTTGTAATATTTATTCATAACTTTAAATAAAGTGATTTCACATATGTTGCATTTATATCAGCCAACCTGCTTTCTAAGATAACAGCATTAGCCATCAAAAAGTCCTTATAAGGTCAGCACAAATGAAAATATTTAATAAGGTCATTTATTTAGACCTAAAGGGCCAAAAGTGTTTATAGTTGAAAAAACACCCATAAACCAAACTATATGCATATTCCCCTGCATGACATTGCCCACTATTAGATTGTAGGTGTTTCCCCATAGAACAGCTGGACTGGCTTGAATGAGCTTTCATGATGTTTATTTTTGTCTCCTTGAACACGTGAAGCATCCACATGAGTTCGTTTTGAAAAACCAGACTGGCAAAGAGCTGTCATACAGGAATGTCTTAATCACTGACTCGCTGTATTAGTCCAAACTTTTTCCTTATTAAAGGGATAGTTCACCCAACAATAAAACTTGTCATTTACTCCCACTCATGTCATTGCAAAGCTGTATGACTTTGTCTTCTGTGGAACAAAAGAAGATATTTTGAAGAATGTTGGGAACCAAGCGTTTTGGATTACTATTGAACAAAATATCTCAGTGATTTTAATGTTTTAAGGAAGAAAGCAAGTCGGAGATTTGGAATCACATGAAGGTGACTAAATGAAAACAAAATTGTTATTTTTGGGTGGAGTATACCTTTAATAAAAGTGATTAGGTACAGTAAATGTTATATAATTTATACCATAATTGTGATCTGTTGTTGCATTTCTGAGCAGTCATCTTATCTTTTTTTTTCTCTCTGTTTACCAAATGTTGCCTAACCCTCATGAGATTTTTGTGTCCTTTAACGACCTTCCTGAATAATTACTATTTTTTTTTTTTTCTTCAAATGTGAACTCTTACTAGGAGGCCTGTGCTGCCTTGCTCGAGAACAGTCTGCACTACATCCAGGCCAAGTTCCTTTGCAACCCTCGACCAGATCCTCAAGCAGCTAGAGACTATACTGCCATTCACTTCTCTTCTCCGGTGTGTTCCCCGGCCTCCTCTGGCCACTCCAGCCCCTTCCTGGTGCAGCGGCTAGGGCTGGTGATCGACGGCCGGACCTTGGCCTACGCACTGGACAAGAGTTTGGAGGACAAGTTCCTTGCTGTGGCTCGAAGTTGCAGGTCCGTTCTATGCTGTCGCTCGACACCCCTGCAGAAGAGCATGGTGGTCAAGTTAGTGCGGAACAAGCTCAAGGTCATGACGTTGGCAATAGGTAAGTGGTGGATTTGGTTGGTCGTTTTTTTATGATTTATCTCTAATAGTGTTTAGTTAAAGCCCAATCTGCAAACCAGTCCCTTAGTGGCAATAATCATCACACAACTGCAAGATGATACACACAAATGAACTTCAGTGTGTTCCACGGTACTAATGCAGGTTACTCTGTTTGAAAGAATAGCTTGTTTAATATTGAAGGTGGCATCATTACTCACCCTCATCTTCCAAGCCCAGAAAAGTTTTTTCCTTGAAATCTTCTAATATGCCTGAGTTGTCCTTGACTGGTAGCACTGGTATTTAAACGATTCACAAAACTCATCTGAATGATTCCTTTCTGAATCTAGCCCATGTTGGCATCCTTTTTGAAGCTTGAAAGCTTCAGTCTCCATTTAAACTAATTGCATGGAAAAGTATGACCAGAATATGTCCTCAGATGGGTTTAAAAAGACATGAGTGCGAGTAAATGTTGACTGAATTTTCATTTTAGCTTGAACTGTCCCTTTAAGCTATAGTTGGTTCTTTAATTTAAATTAATAGAAACACAAAATGGGTAGCATAGATGTTATGTATGTTTTGTTGTTGTTTCTCGTACTTTTAGCTTGGCAAGTCGATTTTGGAGATTAATGGTCCCCGGTGTTGCCAAGTAAACATTTTAGTGGTGACTGGACAGCACGTGTCTGTCCTTTCCTCAGCGCAGAATGCCACATTTACAAGCCTACGCAGCACTCTAGCTAATTATCCAGATGGCTTTAGGGAGAGAGCGAGAGATGCAAGGTGCATCAAGACTGAGCCACCTGCCTGCAGAAAGAGCTGGTTACCTCAGGTCATATCCCCCTGCCTTAATAAAGAATTTGTATTTCATTTATGTCTCATGCTTAAAACGAACGCTTTCATTTTGGATGGCAATGAGAGAGGGAGTGCTCAAATGACACTCGGAGGTGCTGTAAATAAATTCCTTTGCTTTGAAATTGACAGACTTCATTACAGAATGAATCAGAGCCTTGTCTTCTTCACTGCGTGACTCTAATGAACAGACATTTAAGGTGTACGGACACATTCGCAGCAGATGTTACCGGTTCTCATGCTAAGCATATTTGCTTTGTTGGCGTACTTCAAATAAAGGTGGTTTTGTTGAATTTGGCTGCCGCGTTAGTTTGTTTCAGTAAGGACAAAGGCAACTGATGGTCTCAGTGGGCTATTACTTTTCTGTATACTTCAAAGCCTACTAGCTTTTAGCTGGAAAGTCAGCTTTTGATGATAGCTTGGGGTCAAGTCAGCACTACGCCTTTTGCCTCAGGCAACAGAGGATGATTTTATAAAACATCTCAAAGAAGATTCAAAGGTCCAAGATAAACACCTTTGAACATATTGTGTGTTAACTGAAGTACACCCTTGCCATACACAAGTTTCAGACCGCATGTTGTCAATTACATTTTATAATAATCATGTGATTTTGTTAGCATTTTTATTTTTTTCAAAATGGCCTCACCTTTTGTTTGGCCAACATTTTTGTCTTTGTACTTTTTTTTTTTTTTTTACTTTTTTCTGGTTGAAGTTTGTGTTAAATAGTTTAACAATGTGTCTCATTTAGTTTAAAACTTGTATTATATAGAACAGAATGAAACCAAGCCAAAATATTTGCAGCTCAGACTTCACTAAACTTGAACTGATGAATGGAATGCTAAATTTAGCATGACCGCCCTGTTTGGGTTCCTGTGCGATTTGACTTCGTAAGCTTTTTTTGAGACTATTTAGGTGTGTAGAAGGTGACAATGATGTAAAGTCATGCCACCCTGCTAATGTCATTCCAGTTCATTTCAGAAACGGCAGCTTGTTTCTGGGCTCTTTTGTGTTTAATTTATGTTGTTTATTTTTGCCAGCAGAGCACTTTTGCTGCTGATGCGATGTTTGCATTAATGCAGTCTGACATTGAGCAAGTGAAATGGAATTGATAACTCACTTGCCTCTTTCTCACCCTCTTTTGGTCTTCATCGTAGGTGACGGAGCTAATGATGTTAGTATGATCCAAGTGGCTGACGTAGGGGTGGGAATCTCCGGACAGGAGGGCATGCAGGTAAGGAGAAACTGAAACCATCAAGGGGAAGTGATGTTGACATAGGTGTTTGAAATGATTGTATTCTGGATAATTCTAGAGCCTATGAGAGATTATGAGTCTCTTCTGATAGGGTCAGAAACGGGGAAAACAACTCTAAATACAAATAATGAAATGCTGTCAACAGTATTATTGCATGTTTTTTGTTTGAACATGATATTTTAGAGTTTAGAAACTGCTGTTTATATATAAACAGCTACCACAATAATGTGATTATATGTGCTTGACAAATGAATGCTGTAGGTTCATGATAGGATGGCAAAATCCAATGAAGTTTGGGGTCAGTAAGATATTATTATTATTATTATTAATATTTAATAAAGTCTTCTGCTCACTGAGTTTTCTATTTGAACATTGTAAAGTAATTTATTCCTTCTCAAGAAACATTTCTTATCAATGCTGAAGACTGGTAGCTTATTTTTAAGGTAATTTTTTATATATTTAAAAAAAAAATTATTGACTGTTCAAAAGAACAGAAAATTTTTACTTTTTCACATCATGTGTTTACTATCACTTTTAATTAGTTTAATACATCTTTTTTGCATCTTTTTTTAAATGTCGATTTCCTTTAAAAAAATAAATAAATAAATATCTTACTGGCCCCAAATTTTTGAACAGGAGTGTACGTGTATTAAGGTTAAATTGCTCTCAGTTATAACTTGGATATGAATTTTTAAACTGCTAGGTTTAAAGAACACATTGCTAGAAAGTTGCTAACAAGGACCAGAAAAATGTGATTGGAAGTATACGATTCAGTATTCAGTATTTCATCAATTTTAATGCTTGATTTTGTTTGTTTTTACATTAAAGAATTTTGGTACTGTAGTAACTTGAAATCTGGCTCCTAAAGTAGAAACAGTTGAAAAATGGACTCTTCCCCTGATATATTGACCCATGCCTTTTTTTAAGGACAGTTAATGTAAATGCACTGTATGCAGTGCTAGCAGTTTTGCTTTATTTGGCCGATACGTAGCATATGTTTCCTTAAGCGGTTCATATATAAAGCACCCTCCACTTGTTCGTCTCTGGGAACAGCCTTTCTTGTTCTGGTTTCTCAGAAAATCTCCACTTTGCCCACAAATCGCTTCCCATCCCCCTCTGCTCTGTTTTCAGTGGCAGGCCTACAGAATATACATCCTGTTAAGGTGAGAAGAGAGACAGGAAGCACCATGAGCTCATCTGTTTGACGCTCTGTCTCATAAATCATGCAGATTAATTAATTCAGCAAAAGATCTGGACCTAATGAGGCACCACTCTCCGCTGTGTGCCAAAGTTCTCTTCTTGAGGTCAGCTTTCGGTATGAACAACCCTAATGAGAATCTGTTTATGACTCGGTCCCATAGACCATACATAGTAAGGTAATAACTGATCTCACCTGTTCATTTTTTATGCTTTCTTGATGTGGAGAGAATGACAAAGAGGGTGAAGAACATGGCTGATGCTGCTGTCAGGCCAATTGTAACTGATTTAGATCCCAAATGCCATTAGAGGCAACAAGGCTGATCGATGACGTTAACTGTGTATGATAAAGAATAGATGGATGATTGCTGGAAGATCATTTTCACCAGATTCTACAGTCAAGAAGCCTTTTTATAATTCTTGTATGCAAAGATGTCTTGAAGTATTTTGTCACTAGGCTGATGTTAATCTTTTGTCTTATGAATGTGTACAGATGCCATGTGGTGTGTGTGTGTGTCTCACTTGATAGATCTTGAGCTTTAAGGCAGATGTCGTCAAAATCCATTTTATATAAATGTTTGAACACTTAAAGCTGCGGTAGGTAACTTTTGAGGCTCTAGCGGTTAATAAACAGAACTGCTTGCGTCTTGCGGAAGAACATCGTAGCCGGAACTACTTCTCTCTGTTTATGTCTATGAAGAATCACAAAGGTACAGGGTTACTCCGCGGTACCCCGAAGCAATCTGAAATAGTCCGAATATAAACACTTATTATAGGTGCACCCTAGTGATTCAGAACAAGCCAAAAACACGGTTTGGAAAATGGATTCATGGTGTACTTGCTTATAATATACATTTTTCTACATTTTGAACACAAGCAAAGTTACGGACCTTAGCTCTGATTGGTCGTTTTTTACCGGGAGCAATGGATTTCTGCAAATGGCAATAGGATCACTGGGAGGAGCCAGAGAAGCTTGATTTTTTTTTCACAGATTATCTGTCTCATATTCTACTGTCAGGACATAATGACAGGTTTAACAAATATGTAAAAAAATATATTTTTACAAAAGTTACCTACTGCAGCTTTAACTCAATAGGTCAACGTGTAACGGCATTAAGGAAGGAGTGCATATTTGAATTTTTAACATTATTAAATAATGTTAAAAACATGCTATTACATTTTTTAAAGATCTTTTACCTTTCTGAGTGTTTAACATAGCTTCACCTATTTATGCACTAGTACTGTCCATTGCTTTGTGAAAATAGTTTTAATTTGCACAGAAATTTTCAAACTTGTCTCACCATTTGCTGTCTTCTCTGTTCTGTTCACATTGTTTTCATAGGCTGTAATGGCCAGTGACTTTGCCCTGCCACGATTTCGATACCTGCAGAAGCTACTCTTGGTTCACGGCCATTGGTGTTACTCCCGTCTCGCCAACATGATCCTCTACTTCTTCTACAAAAACGCTGTGAGACCCTGAAGTTGGCTCATTTCCTAAATATACTAACCATTAATATATAGGTTGAAGATGAACTACTGTAAAGGGACTTAAAAAAAACAATATGGCAGGAATAATACATTTAAATGTAGTTCGTATTGCTAAAAATAAACTCTTAAATAGATCTTTATTATGGAGTTTTTGTCTTTCTCACCTCTCACCGTAGATGTTTGTTGCCCTCGTCTTCTGGTATCAGTTCTACTGTGGGTTCTCCGGGTCAGCCATGGTTGATCAGTGGTACCTGATCTTCTTCAACATGATGTTCTCCGCATTCCCTCAGCTCATCACCGGCACCCTGGACAAAGACGTGTCAGCAGAAACTCTGCAGGAGTTGCCGCAGCTCTACATGAATGGGCAAAACTCAGAGGTACATGCTGTTTGGGCAGAAAACACAATTACACCATCTTTGAACTGCATATATTGAATTATAATTGGGACCGAAATGACTATTGAAAGTGTAATGTAAATAAAAACCCATGAACAGCATTTTGCCACATGTATTCACACTTGAGTTTCCTGTGGTTTGCACCGTCAGCAGTTCCTCTATAAGCAGATGAAGTATATTACCCGTGCAGCGGTTGCCACAGTTATTGCTTTGATTGTTTTTTGCTGACCCGTTTCAAAATGGGTCTTTTATTCTCTGCTGAGTTTCATAAAGGGGAAACAACACGGGCAGGAGCTAATATTTTATAAAAGCAACTAATCATCTTGAAAGTGCTGAAATTTTCCAGCCGGGGATAATTAAACTGCAGCGGTTGCCTCTGCTTTGCTAACCATATGCCTCTGCAGAGGTCTTCCTTTACTTTGATTTATTCACAAACCATGTATTTTTTGTTCTTCGACTTAATTAGTGGAACATCTAATGAAATTATAATAAAACATGTTAGTCTGGAATCATGGATTTGTTTGTTTGAATTTCTTATAACAGGAATATAAACCCTACATGTTCTGGATGAACATGATTGATGCCTTCTACCAAAGCCTCATCTGTTTCTTCATCCCTTACTTTGTAAGTTTGATTTGAATATTTTGAGCATTCACTGAAATGTCAGTATTTACAGTTCAAATACACAGCAAAAATTTAAGTAAAAAACAATTCTTTTAAGCAAGACTTCATAGGACATTTAGACTTATGTCTTCTCAATAAGTGTATTTTGTCTGTTGTGCTGACAATTTAGCTTGTTAATAATGCTTTTTATTAAATTTCTTGTTTCAAGGATTTTCTGATATTTAACTGCAAAATTATTTATTTATTTTTTGCAGTGTGCATGAGAAGTGAAAATACTTAAGTAGGGTCTGTAAGAAACCAAAGGTCTTGTTTAAATGTCATATATTTGCAGGCTTACGTTGACTCTGATGTGGATTTGTTTACATGGGGAACTCCCATCACCACCTTGGCACTCTTCACCATTTTGCTACACTTGGGCATCGAAACGAAAACCTGGGTGAGTCTTGTTTTATAATATGCGAAAATGTAATATAGGATGGTGTGATGCAGTGGTTTAAACACGGTCAAAATCACTCTTCATTGGATCTGCTGTAGTACTTTTGCAGTGTAAAGACAGTTGTGCACTTGTTAAGATTGGTGAGGGTCTCTGGTTAAACCTGCTTATTCTGTTTCTTATCTTAAACATTATTTGCAAAAATGCTGTTAAGAGTAGTGAAGTCATTTCACAGTTGTGATACCTTGTTTTATTCTATTTTATTTTATTGACTTAAAAGTGTTTTTATTTTATTTAGCAGCACTGATACTGATTTTGGACTGCTATGGTATTTTATAATTTTCTTTAACGTCTTTGTAGCTAACCCATTTTCTTCCAATTTCATTGTTGCTTAAACTTCCGCTAAAACAATCTGTTAGCATGTCACAAACAATATGTACGAGTAGAGACATCTTGTGTACAATTCATCTGACAAAGTTAAGGATTTGGAAATGATGAAGTGCTTCAGCTGAAATCAAAAACCCATCTCACACACATTTACGAGGAGGTAGAGAAAGCAAGCCTTTCCTTTCTTTCTCAAAGTATGAAATGAGGCCGAACACTGTGGCGAGGAAACCGGGATGATGCTGACACGGCCAGGGACATTTATGCAGGGAGCCTCCTTGATTGGTTTGAACTGGAAGATACTGCACCATCAGGAGCCATACATCAGCCTGACAGCGCATGCAGGCAGCCTCAGTCCAGCCCACTGTGCTCATCTCTCTCGCTAACCATGCTGGCGTATGCATAGCCGTCACACACAGGGTAGCTGAAGCTGATAGTTGTCTTTGCCAACACATGTCCTGTGGTGTATTGTGAACTGCATTTATGCATGTGTGCAGCCCATATCTGATTCTCCTCTATTTTCCTCTCTTTTCGTGAGTAGCTGTTTTAGATTTATGAGCGTGAATTGGATTAGAGCTTTTTCCATTACACCGGCGCTGTAAATTTTCAGCTGACACGTTACGGTGCGTGAAAAATGTCCTCTGCAGCCTCACTGTGTTTCCAGACATGATGATGGCTTCTGGTGTGAAAGAGGCTGTTCTTCACAGTAAATGGTTCAAGTAGAGAGTAAACGTTTCCAATAGTTGGGCTGGCAGCTTCATCGTTCCACGTGCTGCTCAGGAAAATGAACACACGTACTGGAGAGAGAGTGGAGCGTCTTTCAGGTCATTTGAGGTGGAGGCCAAGTACATGCCGGAAGGTTGCCACCCTCTGCGCATTCAAAGTGAACCTGACTTTTTGTGCTCAACCTATTTTAGTTCCATAATATCTAATTCAGCCAATTTAGTAACTCTTTGTTAACTCTGCCTTGCTGGTTTTTAATTCTTTCACAGACATGGATGAACTGGGTGTCGATTGGCTTCAGTATAGCTCTCTTCTTTACTGTGGCGCTGTGCTACAATGCTTCCTGCCCAACCTGTTTCTCTCCATCCAACACTTATTGGACCATGCAGAGGCTGCTGGGAGATCCTATATTTTACCTGCTGTGTGTTGTCACACCTATTGCTGCTCTTCTTCCCAGGTATATCTAACTTACACCCAGTTGGAAGTATTTGATCTAATTCAAATTGATTTGCATGTCAATTTCCATATTTCCATTTCAAATTTTAAATAAGGGTTTATTGTTTTTTCTAAGTTTTTTTTTTGCAATTTTATTTTAGGATCCAATTATGGTTTTGCATAACTATCATATCATATTATATTATAACAGGGTTTCCTAAACAGGTCTTCATTAGGGCACTGCAGGGATTTAATAATTAAAGGTACAGGTTGTATGACCTGCCACTAGAGGGCGCACTATCAAAACAATAAAAATCGCGTGGCTTGATGACACTGAGGAGGAGCATGGAATGATGGGATTTGTTGTCTTCTACCCAACTGCTGACGGCCATCAATCAGACGGAAAGATAAATCATGGATTTAATGCTAGTTCAATGATTTGCGCGAGTAGATTACATAAAAAGTCAATGCAAAGACGCGATCAGACTATGGATCAGACGCGCACTACTGCGGGTCTAGAGACACGATGCCTTGCGTTTGGCGTGTATGCCCCATAATACTAATGTTGTTGATCGTTATAATCGCATACGTTTTCTGTAAAGATACGAATCAAAACAACTCACCTGTCGAGTAAAACACAAGTGAGATTGGCATCTCTTTCTAGTTGAAGTTTTTCGCAAAGCTACTTCCGCATTTGTCCACGACACTGTTGCGATGTGGTTTTTACGTCAGTAAAGGCGGTAACAAAGGGTAACTAACGTCATTGACAGGCAACTGCACTGCCCCTTGTCACTGTTTAGAATGGGGATTTTCTCATAATTTACAAGTAGTTGAAAACATTAGAGATATTGTTAGTAATCAGCTGGACAAAATATATAACACTAGCCTAGTGGTTTTTTGGATATTTTACTGAAAATCTTACAAATTGTACCTTTAATAAGCTAATAATTAATTAAATTACAAAAATAAACTAAATAGATATTGAAAAAATCTAAAGGATCATAATTAAAAAATAAAGATATATGATTAAAATATTCACTTAAAATCTGAATTTTAAAACATACATGTAGTGTAGGTTTATTAATAATAAATACTTCATTTATTTATGCTCATTAATATTATATAAAAATATATGTAATATTTAATTAATTTTAATTCAGAATTGAATATTAAATGTAATGTTAATAAATCAACTCATCATACTAATTTTGAAATGTTAATATAATTATATTAATTATAACATTAATATAGCTATGTACAAACACATCACAAAAATCTGTGTTAAATTCATGATGTTCAGACTGGTGTCTAATGCCAATGTAATCTAATGCCAGAGTTTTTAGTTTTTGCTGACTCTGTTGTTTTCATTTCTCAGATACTTTTATAGAGCTTGTCAGGGAACTCTATTTCCAAGCCCGGTCCACGTGGGAAGACAACTGGACAAACTGCCAGTGGACATGCGCAGGATCTTCCTGAGTCAGAGCCAGATGAAGCTGGGCTCCATCGGGTCACTGTTTGCCCCCCGTACCCCATTATTCCCTCTCTGCAGGCCTTTCCAGAAAGACTACAGGCCCAGAGTAAAACAAACCCACACGAGTGGCACCAAACAGAAAGAGAAAGCTATAGCCAACCCCATCCCATCAAAGAGCATGGAGATGCGGGACACACCTTTAAGCTCGAAAAACTCTGACAACCATATCACACTCAACTTCAGAATGCAGGAAGAAGTTCAGTCCTCCAGACAGGGCTCAGACAGCCCCCTATCTGTGAACTTACACTGCATGAAGGAACCTTTGAGTCCCATTACAGGCACTCTGCCGTACACCAAAGACACTCCTAGCTCCAGGACTATTTTGGATAGCACAGATTTAGAAGCCCCGCTGAGTCCAACAGACTCAGGTCAGGTTGAGTTGCTCACCTCCACTCCATTACTTCCTCAGACCGAGACTATGCAGCCCATGTCACCTCACGAAAGTTGTTTCTTGGGACAAAAGAGGGATGATGAGGACCATTCTAACCAAAAGTCCCTACTGAAACAGGCCGGGGATGTGGATCACACCCAGTCTACTAGCTGCCTACAGAAACATTCACTCAAAACAACATTTCTATGATGCTTTCTCCCTGATTCAAATTTGCACGTTAGCTTTAAGAAATATTATATATTCATGATTATTTTATGAAGATATAGGTTGGTACTACACGTATATGTATTATATATTTTTTAGATGTATGAAGTTTAGAATATTTTTGTTTTGGTTTGGTTTGTTTTTTTGTTTTGTATTTTAGAAAGAGTGGCCAGCATATGCAAACTGGATGGTCTTATGATTTACTTTGACTTTAAAAAAATTTTTTTAATCCATCTCAAAAGTGGAGGAGGTTTGTTTCTCGAAGGCAGCAGCAGTCCAGAGACATTCCTTTATCTGTTTATTTGAACCTGGATGTTCTGGTGCACTTTGAAGAACCTTCCTCTCCTACATTTAGACACTGCAGATAGCACTACATTTGTATTTCCCCATCCCAGTACTAAAAAAAAAATCATGGTACCCTTCAATGTCAGTAGGTACAAAAATTTCAGTAACACTTTACGAAAAGTTTACAAGAGAAGTCCTGATCTAATACTTTGATTTGAATAAAGGCATGAACTAATCAAGAACTAATAGTGTGTGACAGGAGTCGTAACAGCCTTAACATCATGTTAGTAGATATTTGGTGTACTTGTAGTTAATATATTAACACTAAATCAAATAATTTCTATTACAAAGAATGTGGAGTGGCAAACCCTACTCTGACTTTAATTAAACATGCATGAATAACCTTTGCTTCACATTCACATCTGATTTTTTTGTCGAGAACATTATTGGATAATCATTAAAATGATTAATCCCATTTAAAATCTAATTAGGTTTTATTTGATTTGATACTTTAAATAATTTTTCATACAGCCAATCTAATGCATTAACTATCGATCTTATTCAAACATGTTGTTAAAGTGTGCATTATTCACAGGACTTCCTCTGATTCCAGTCATGCTAGCGCTTAATTAGTTCTTGATTAGCCTGTGAGCTCATTCACCATTAGTTCAACTATTTGTTCAATTATTAAAACATGATTTATGTATCTTATTTGTAAAGTGCTAGGGAAATTCCTTAAATGTGCCTTTTAAGTGTTGTTCGATCCCCTGGTGCCTTTAATCAGTGCTATGCAAGAGATGCACTAACTGTTGATTTTTAAGTTTTTGCTGTTCGAAGGCTTATGCATAACTCTTGCATTCCATTATTGAAGCTCTTAGATATCATCCCAACTTTAAGATGTCTCACACAAACATCATTATGGATTTAATAGTCAAACATTATCGTGAGAAATAGGGCTTTCTTGCTTTTCATGCATATACAGCTGGTGCGGGTTCCAGCTCAAGTATATGCTTGTCTCTTTCTTCATTTTCTGCTGCTGCCTTTGTTTCTACACGCATTCCTGCAGGATAGGATTTCACTATTCATTCAGTCATTGTGCAGAGGGCTTTAGGAAATAGAGGCCGATGCATGAAGCTACTTGGTGTTTGTTTGGACGTGGTCTTAGAAGATTTGATTCAGTACATGTGCAAACAGAAAAATGTGCTGATAATGCCACTTTACTCCATTTTCTTTAGGAGTTTTTATGGCCTGATCTGTTGTGATATAAGCTTCTTCTGTTACTTGCTATGATTGTATTTTTCTGCTGTTTATTCTATAAATGATCATTGACCAAAGATGCAAGAAGCACATGACCGCTGGAGCGTTTGTACTGTAACCGCTAACTCGAGCTGATCGTTTTATCAATAGTCACTTTTCTTTTTCACTTTTTAGCAATTCTATCGGCGCAGGGCAGCTACTCTTTTATTAAAGGGGTATTTCAGGCATAATGTTTGTTTTTTTTCCATTTTATTTTCATCGTACACTCACCCATGTCATTCCAAACTTTCTTCTGTTGAATGCAAATAAGATATTTTGCAATATGCAATGAAAGTCAACGAGGTTCAATACAGTTTGCACTTTCACTGCATGGACAATGGTGAGAACACAATGACAGAAATGTAGTTTATGCCTGAACTCTCTCTTTAAGCATCTTTTCGCCCTCACCGCTCAGACTAGTCCATGACCTTGTGACTTCTCATTGTTTTAAAGCTGGAATATGTGTAATGAACGGTTCAGACGAGCACATGGGAGGTTATCCGTTCATTCCGCAAGAGAATATTGCACGCTTCCGCAAGTGTCAGGGGTGTGCCGTATTAAAGAGTCCCCTGGAGAGATGCTAAAATTTATTTATTTTTTTTATGAGATGATTTGTCATGCTGTGCTCACATAACCTCAAGGCCTCACCAATCTGTTCATTCGGGATCTCATTTGGGCAGTCGCCATCAAAACCGCTGATTTATGAACAGACTACCTGGAGGATTATGAGATCTATTGTGTTCATTACACAACGAATGGTGTGAACAGAATGTGCTCAGTCCAAAAAAAAAAACCCAGGGGTGTTACATTAGAAATCTTCTCTATTGTAGTTCCTTGGCACTCATTAACACAAAAACTGGGTTTCTATAGAGGGCGACGAGTGAGAGACTGACCGTCTCAGTATGTGTCTGGATACTACAGTAAAACCTTGAAGAAGATCATTTGAAGCTCACTAGTAGCTACTTTGTCCCGTCAGTTGTTCTTCTGCACAGCTCAGGTTCAGCGCTTGCCGCTTTGACCAATATTCTGTCATGTTTATAGCATCCGAAATGATTTAGTTTTATTTTCATAGTTTGATAATGCCGACGTTTGTATGTGCTGAAGTGCTTTTAGTTAAGCAAGAAAACGGTTTTATACGATGTGGAATATATATTATGTGCCTTAACACTGGAGAAGACATGTGTAGACCGCAGTACGTACAGTGAATTTTATTTACGTGCAGTATATGTAAAGTTATTTGGAGTTATATTAATAAATGAGGTTTAATAAAAATCTGTTTGGTTTTTAACAAATTGAAGAGATTATGCTGTATTTTTTTTTTTTTTCCATACTATATTTTTGTTGTTGTTATTTTTTAGATTGGAATGTGCCAGTACTTGGTCTGTCAAGTTCTTGGCCGAGCATCACATGCTGTAATAGGATCCATTCACAGCTGCTTTCCAGAGCCTTTTCTTAACTTCAGGCCAGATCACCAGCAGGAATGCTGTCCTTCAGAGTTTGTTATAGCACACATGTAAGCTTTGGGTGGACTTCTTGGTACTCAGCATGACTTCTGTCACCGTCACTGCCATGACTCTCGAGTTTCTGGCTCTTGTACTGTAATTGGTGTTTGTTATAGTCACACAAAGGTTGGGTTTGTCTCGCTGTAGACTCACTACATTGCCAGCCCTTTATGAAAACACCTGTTTCAAGTAGTTCTCTGACATTTTGGAGGGGTTTCTTAAATTGTTCACTCGTTCTATATTTGTTTCTTGACAATACACAACTGTTTTATGTCATAAAACTGAAATAAATGGTGAGAAAATGTTTCTTGTGTGCTCTATTCTCTCGTTTCATTTTCTTTCAAGTGTTTTGGAGCCTATATATGTGAGGAAAACAGTGTTATTTAGTATTATTGAGATACTTATTATAGTTTTGATGAATATTTTAATTTTCATTATTATTTTACTCAAGGTTATTGTTTATTTTTAATAGATTTTTAGTATATTTATTTTTTGGGAGTCATTTTTTCCTGGTAACTAGGTTAAACAATAAATGAATTTATTTTATTTCAGTTAACGTTTATTTCAAGTGACAAAATATATAATTTTTAGTATTTAATTTTAGTTAACTATAATATCCCTGGGAATAATCCCAATTTGTCAATAATTAATCATGGAGACGTTTTCTGTATGTTGGAGCTGCCAAATCCTGTTCACACACTACCGGTCACTACCTTAATATTTTTTTTTTTTAAACCTATGATAGCATTTTTGATCAATAAAAAGTTTAAAAGTAGAGCACTTATTTAAAATGCAAATCTTTTGTAACAATATACACTACACTACAGTTCAAAAGTTTAGGGTCAGTTAATTTTTGTAAAAAAGTATTGCAGCTTCCCCAAAAAATATTTGGCAGATGTTGCCAACATTGATAAATCTAATAATGAATAATATATAATGTATATTATATTATATATAATATATAATTATAATAATGATTTCTGTAGGATCATGTGACACTTTATACTGCAAAAATGGCTGATGGATATTCAGCTTTGCATCACAGAAATAAATTATTTTTTAAATAATTAAAATAGAAACCATTATTATATATTGTAATAGCAATTTGCAAGACCACTGTTTTTTTTGTTCTATATTTTTAAAAATAAATGCAGCCTTGATGATCATAAGAGACTTATTAAAAAAAAAAACGTATAAGTCTTACTGATCACATACTTTTGACGCTTGACAGTGTTGGTTCCGATTGTCTGCATAAAAAAAGAGCAGACAGTCTGCAAAATAAGCCATAGGGGTTTGGAACAAGAGTGAGTAAATTATGATTTATAATTTTTTGGTGAGTTAGGCCTATTCCTTTCATCTCTGACTTTCCCCAATATACCTCAGAGACTCTTCCTTATTCTCAAGTCTCCAGGATAGCCCTGGTGTTCCAGCACACTGCTGCCTCACAACAGGATCTGCAGGATGACTATTGCACATGACAGCTGAGTGGGAACACCTCAGGGAACAGCTGGAGACAGATACACACAACAGCAGCGGCTGGAAGCATCCGTCAGCTCAGGAAGTACTTGGTCACCCAAAGGCATGATGGCATTTTGTAATTTGTTAATGCCTTTAAACTGGTGTAGACAATGGCTGAGTTATGACAGTTGATGTTCACCCAGCTTATCAGGGCTCGATGGACAACACCCAGCAGGGCCGTGCACAGACCTTTTGAGGGGCATGTGCTGAAACTGAAAAAGGGCACCCCCCCCTTTTTTATATCAAGATTATTTAGTAAGCCTGCATAAAAGGAAGAAATGGTCACATCTTCATGACAAATTCAATAACACAAAATAATAGTCTCAAAAGCTTTAGATTTATTAACGATTAATAACAACCATAATAATAATATTAGATAATTAGATAATATAGATAAACTGGGTTTTAAGGGCTTCTTTAAACCTAATACAACAGCAACCTTCTGTGAGCCATGTATCTGGCAAAAATGTTATACTGTGGTGGGCAGGGATGTTGGTCTCTTGAAGGTCTCTTATTCACTAAACTTTCCCTAAAATAAGCCAGCAATGAAAAAATAAATAAAAATAGTGTGAAAAGTACAGTTGCAGTGAAAAGTATTTCTGAAGGATCACGTGACACTGAAGAGTACGGATGTAATGATGCTGAAAATTCAGCTTTGATCACAAAAATAAATTACATTTTAAAATATATTCAAATAGAAAACAGTTATTTAAAATTGTAAAAATATTACACAATATTACTGATTTTGCTGTATTTTGGATCAAATAAATGAAGCCTTGGAATGAATCATGAATTACATTCTGTATGATAAAATATAAAGATTTCAGTGATCTTCTGTAATTTTTATTTTTTTTTAGTTACTACTACATTACTGTAGTAAAACCATGTTTTACAACATTTTATAAAGAGAGTATACAGAGAGTATACCATAACATAGTATACTCATGTTATAGCCTAAATGTTAATAAATTAAGTGTATCAGCAATCATAAATCAAAGAAGAAATTTCTTAGAAATATGTTATCTAGGTGAAGAGGATCACTTGCGCTTTGTGTAAGTTCCAGTATGAAACAGCGCGGGGGCGCACCTGTTATGATTTTCCGATGGTAAAAACAAATTATATGTTGTTGTATTACTTATCAATATATCGTTTTTGACCAGCGAATGTGTGCAAATGTGATTTTTTTTTCTGTCCGTCATTAAAACGGCGACGGCGCCTGCCGCTGCGGGCATCACATTACATTTTCATCTAGGTTACAAACTAGTTTTTTTTAGCTATATAGACGGAGCGCTCAGTTTTTCCTGTGGTAAAATGCATTTGGCCAAATTAGCATTTTATAAAAGATGAAATGCAACTGTATGCACAGGCTGTGTTGGCTATGTATTGGCTATGACTAGATGGCAAATGCTAGCCCTCTTTCTCAGGCGACGTCCCACATGTCTGAGTCAGTGAGTCAGTCAGACATCAAATAAATAAAACATTAGCCTTTATAGACAGTGTTTAGTAGTACTTATTCAAACAACAAGATATTTATTTACCCTTCGCAAAACTTTGTTCAGCTCAGATGTTGTCTACTGTGCGGCTGCTGTGGAACTTCAGTTGATTCAATGAATATAGAGGGGGCGGAGTTATCAGCTTACTGACAGCTTGAGGATCCAATAAGATTTACACAAGCTTGTTTTAAGAACTTTCATTTGGTAAAACAGACAGACAGACGTAAAGGGTGACCGATAGCATTGATTAAAAAAAAAAAAAAAAAAAAAAAAAAAAAAAAAAACCACCACCAAAAAAAAGGGCACTTCGGAGTGTAAGGGCAAAAAGGGCATGTGCTCTGCACAGGTTGAGCCCTACCTGTGCACGTGCCTGACACCCAGTATATTTAATTCTTTAGCCATTTCAAAGTTTGTAGAATTAGCCATACCTGCGCACATTCAGAATTGGTTTGGTGTTTTGTTTTTTCCTTTTTATTTCATTGTTTAGTGGTTTGGATGTTTTTTTTTTTTTTTTTTTTTTTGTTTGGATACTCATATTTAATCCGATATAAATAAAACATAAGTTCAAATAATAAAATATAAGTGAAATCAAAGGTCTATTGTAATGATGCTTGTGTATTAGGCCCAGCTTTTCAAAACAACCTGGATTTTTGCTGAACCAACATTTCTCTCATGACTCCAGATTTACTTGGGAGAAAACTCTATCCGGCTATATCCTGAGCAGGAGTTGGCAAGTCCTTTAGAGCTGAAGTTGGAAGATGGATGATATCTAGCCCAGAGTTGCTATTGCTGGTCGTTGGGTGGTGCGTTTAGCATCTGTGGTCCCTCTTCAGGAGTCAGGAAAGAAGTTATTAATGAATTTCCTTTAAGGCACGAAGCAGTGAGGGAGGTTGTGCTGATGCTGCTGTACAGAGCTTCCCTCCAGCCCCTGCCACTGGCAAATTACTCGCCGCCACCTTAGTTTGCACTTTTCAAAATCACCTTCTGTCATCCAGACAAGGAGATAATGATCTTCCTTTACTTGCTAACGCGCTCTCTTTTCACACTAGAGATCTTACCTCTGTCTTTTCCCTTCGTTCTCTCTTGTGCATTGTCCATTTGTGTTGATGAAGTTGGTTTCGACTTAGTTTGCACCCCTATTATTTGTCCCTCAGAGGCCAGCTGTGATATGTGGATTGGAGAGGGTCATGAAGTTTGTCATAAACAGCCACTAAACTCTTAAGTAAGGGAAAATGTACAGGTGGCTTTTTGTTATTTGCAAAAGAAACCCCAAAAGATCGGGACCCTGATGTGAAGCGCAGGTGTCTTTTATTGTTCTGAAGGGGTTTATTTTGAATTATTGACTGGCTTATGCAACAAGATAAAACTTTTTATAATAACTTTCATTTATAAATCATTAACAAACATTATATATATATATATATATATATATATATATATATATATATATATATATATATATATATATATATATATATATATATATATATATATATATATATATATATATATATATATATATACGTATATATATATATATATATATTGATAGAAATACATGATAATGTGCTTGTTAATATTTACTAATGTACCTGTTACAGATTACCTAATGATTAATAGATTGTTATTTAATAAGTTTTTATTTTTAATTGTATCAA
This sequence comes from Carassius auratus, assembly GCF_003368295.1. Lineage (NCBI taxonomy): Eukaryota > Metazoa > Chordata > Actinopteri > Cypriniformes > Cyprinidae > Carassius > Carassius auratus. The sequence continues at coordinate 6,903,155 of NC_039273.1, forward strand.
TATGTGTATAAGCATATGAACTAAATGTAGATTTATATTCATCAAAGAATCCTGTATGGTAACACTTTATAATAACTTTCACGAATAAATCATAAACCAACATTATCTAATGCTTAACAGATCATTAGGTAATATATGCAAATATAGCTATAAATGTCATTTTTTATCAATTTAACGTGTCCTTCCTGCACAAAATTTGGGTTGTTAATAGATAATGAAAAGAAGATGGATGTTGCAGTTCTTCTGTTCTAGAGGTAACTGAGAGTTTGCTGTGAAATGTGAGGATTACATGCAAAGCGATTCATTATTCATCTCTTTTACAGGTGTGAGTCTTCAGTTCCTTCTGCAGCCTTGGAAAACGAGCTACTGCTGCAGTCAGTTTCCTTTCAGGCTGCCTGGAGCTCATGTAGGGCTCATCCTGAGTTCACGGTCAGAGTTTCACTTGAATAACCTGATAAGACATCTCTAGAAATTGCTGATCATTTCATTAAATATGAATTAATTGTTGTCATTATTAAATTATTAGTAGTACATGCTAAGGCAAATCTGCAATTTTTGCTGCAGGTAACGACAGGCATGCTGCAAACCTTGCATTACCCCCCCCCCCAAAAAAATCAGGCAATGATGATATATATATATATCAAGAAAGATGTTTTGTGGAGAAAAAATGAGTACAATTTTTTGAAGTAGAAAGACATTCTTATAAACCATACTCCAAAAATCTGAAAATATTTTAATATATATATTATATTATTTTTTTTCCACCATATAAAAAGCACTATAGCAATTATATGAGACATCCTAGCATGGTTTCAGCAAGGTTTGATGTTTTCCTACATCTCGACAATCACTTCTTCTTAAAGAGATAGTTCCTCAAAAAAATTCATTCAAATCATTTACTTCACCTCAAGTTGAGGTTGCGGTGCCCGGGGAGCAGTTGGGGGTTCAATGCCTTGCTCAAGGGCACCTAAGTCGTGGTATTGAAGGTGGAGAGAGAACTGTTCATGCACTCCCCCCACCCACAATTCCGTCCGGCCCGAGACTCGGGCTCACAACCCTTCGATTGGGAGTCCGACGCTCTAACCATTAGGCCACGACTTCCCAATAACATTTTGGGTGAACTATACCTTTAAGTGGTGGTACAGGTGTTATTTTAGTATAATTTAAATTGTAATATCATTTTTTTATATTTTGAATTCGATGTAATTTTTTATATTTAATATATATATATATATTTTTTTTTTGGGGGGGGGGGGGTTTAGTTAAATGGTTTTAGTTAAATATAATAACCCTGGTACACATAAGCTGCAGTGTAGACCAGACCTTATTGCATTTATTTAATGGCCTGCTACTTCAGAATAGTTACAGAGCTGCACTGCATTGTAACTCAAAGGTGTGCGAGTGCACAAAGAATTGCCTTGAAACGTGGCAGTGAGTATGTTTTTTAAGCTTAAAATGAGATTGCAATTAGACAAATGAGACAGGACACCCGCTAAGTGACAGTCTGCCTCAGGTATGTGGAAGGGAAGGTCTTATTAAGATCATGACACACGCTGACACTCTTCTAATTGCCTCTTTGTCCCTCACCACACTCTCTCTCTCTGTCCCACTGTAACTGTGGCACATTTCCAAAGTTCACTTAATGAACAGAGGAGCTGTTAATATTTTCTAAGCCCTTTTGGCAACCTTCATTACCACTCCCCTGACATACCCCGCCCCTGGGGGTGGAGCATGATGGGCAAGCTCATGAATATTCATTAGATGCATGCAGGGACTTTTGGCTTTTTAGTGTTTAATGTGCATCCTGCACTTGGGAGGTCAATGCATCAGGTTGTGTGATGGGTGTTAGACATGCTCGGTATAAATAATAAATGAAAGTAGTATTTGAAAGGGTTGTACTAGCCCTTCCTCATACGGTGTGTCCTTGCACACTACTAATCAAACAGGCTAGCTAAAGACCTCCGTAAATCAGCCAAGGTACGTCAGCGCTTTTCAAGTACAGTCATCCATCAAAGCCTGTGAAATTAGCTTACTGTATAACTGAGTAACAGACCTAAGTGTGCAACATTATCTATGCAGATCTCAAAGATCCGGTTACAGACTTATGTGGACAGCCCTTTGATTAAAAAGCAAGATTTAGTCCACATTGCAGTTAATTCTTGTCAAGAACTGCCTATTCAGACAGAGAGAGATTATCTGATGGACAAGTAAAGCAACCGGTCACAGTTTGGCTTGTTTCTTTGTGCCAGATTGGTGTGAATAGAAAAGTAATTTAAATAATGCCCCAAGTTCATAATTTTAAGCTTGTTTGGGTGTTGAATGATATTCAAAAGCCTCAATTTAGAGGACTATTCCAGACACCCCCCTGAAATCATTCAGTCTGATCTGATTTGTGATCTGGGCATTGCTAACACTATGTTCTGCTGGTTACGAAATGTATTTACATTTCTGCATTACTCAGGAACTATACTGATTATAATGCAAAATAATTCTCTGTATCAATCAGTACATTTTTCTTTTTTTTTTTTCTTTTTTTCTTTTTTTTAATATGGGAGGGAGCACCTATACTTCTTTAAACTCAAGGATGTCCAAATATGACATACTTTTTCTAATTCAATAAATGAACAAAAATGGCTGCCAACTTTTAAATAAAATTTCAAAGTCAGTAAATTAAATTACAGATCATCATGTTATAAGCCAGACATGCAAGTTACATGCCAAATGTAGTGAGAATTAGTCATATGGGGGCGCTGTAATAAGTGAATCTATGATTTGTGTATACATAGGCTTTTTAAAATCGTAAAATTGCGTAATTATGTTATCAAGACCGTTAAAATGTCACACCATTGGACTGTTATTGTACCTACGGCATCTGTTTTTCCACAGCTGGCAAAACTGTAATCTTCTGCACTTCTCTACTTGGACTCTGCTGCTTGTGCGATTTTATCAAATATTTATTATTTTGTAAAACTATGCTGAACACACACTTCACACTCATTGCAAACTGCATTGCTCACGCTGTTTGAATCCATGTTTTCAAGGACAGACCATGTGCTAACAGCATATACAATAAACCATCATATTTTGCCTGCTGTTTAACTCCAGGTTAGAATCTGCATTTTTTTCCCCCTTTCTTCTACTTTTTTCACCCCACTTGTGAGTCCCATGAGTTAAAGCCTGCATTTGTTTACTTACTTTACATCATATAGTTCATTCAAATAACCACACAAGTTGTAACATAATCTTTTAATGCCTGATTTGGTTCAAAATCATTTGTCAATTTTAGTCATGCTTATTCCTAGATTTTATTTTACTTTTATTCTTTTTTTATTTATTTTATTACAAAAGCTACACTAGTCCAGCAGTCATGTTTCAAGGCTGCACAATATAGTTACTATATGTACGAATATATAAGCAATAACAAAACAAATACAGCTAAATGTAATTATACCATTTTCTCTTTGTTTAAAGAAAAAATAAAGGAGCAATAACTGGAAAGCAGACAATGAGTGAAGGAATGCAGGCGTTATAATGCATCAGTGAGATTACAGAGACTCCCAGTGTTCAGCTGAATAATAGCAGAAACACATGCGTTCTGCAGTTTGATGAAATATGCAAAGGCACCACTAAATTCAACTGTGCTCTGGATATCTATTAATTATGTTCACTATAAATTCAGTTGTGGTCATAGATCACATAAGCGGCCAGCAATAATTCAGGCTATGTGATTTAATGTAGCATGCTGTCAGTCTGCTTCTTTTTTGATTAAGATGTCTGCCTTTGAGCATGTGTATGAGCTGCTGCTCACATCAGGGTTCAGCAGTCCCCACTTTTGTTATGTATAACTCAAATCTTATGATTTCCGTCTTTGATTTAGAGTCTACAGTCTTTCAGCCACAAATACAAATGACAGCTACCTAAACCAAACAGCACAGTGAATGAACAACTCCATTTCCAATTCAGTACAATTGCAGAATAATGCCATTCTCAAGGCCACATGGGAACTGCGTACATCAGCTCGATGAAACCATACATAATTTAAAGAAGAAAAAAAAATCGATTTCAAAGTAGATGTGTTATGTAACTCATCTGTGAATTTTTGTTTGTTTTTGAAAGTGAGCATTTTTGTTGACATGCGATTTATCTCTAAAAATAGATATCACAGATGTTGGTAAAATGGAATTGCATAAAACTATTTTGCCTAGATTAGCCTTGAATAATTACATTATTGATTAATATGTATATATTATTAATTAACCCTGTTTTTTCCAAAATCACAGCTGTGGAGTGTGCCAATGGCCAATTAATTTATTTTAATTTTTTATGTGAATCATTCACATATGATTCAACAATTTTGATTCAAACATTTAGTTTTATAGCATCCTGAAATATAATTAAACATATTCGGTTTACCTAATTTCTCCTTGCCTAGAGGACAACTTAAGTAAAAAGTGTCACTAATTACCCCACTCTATCATATATTAACACAGACGAGGGACACATAAAGAGCAACCCTTTGTGTTGTTTTTTCTTCTTCTTCTTCTTCTTCTCACCCAGTTGATTACAACAACAGTATCGTTGTACTTGCGCAAGAGTTGTTTTCCAATTAGGCCTCTGAGAGAGTGACTTTGATGGCTTCCGTCCAAGATTAAAATGAATTGTTAAGACAGAGAGGCTCAGGGGGTGGCTGATCGATGAGCGTTTCTTCGTTAGTGCCATTTAACCAGATTCTAAAGCTGATGAGAAGGAAAGCACTGAGCGATGAGCTATACTGAAGTCTGCTGCTGCCTCCGCCATGTTAGAAAGCTCCTCTCTGCTCCTGCTTGAACGACGTCAACAATAGCTGTTATTAACGTACGAGTCTGGTGATTAGAACTCTTTAATCTCTTCTGACCTTTGAGTACATTTATTGTTCATGCATAATTTGTCATGTTCAGGTATCAAATGTCAATTACGTCATGCTGAGAATGCTATGAAGCACCTTTTAGTATCTAACCAAGTATGATGATGTCTATTTGTTCTGAGGCTGGAAAACTGTCTTTTTGCTGCAATCATCCAAAAAAATGTACATTTTACAATGCCACATTTTAAAAACAGCTGAGTAGACTGAAAATAAAATGTTCACTCAGAAATTGCTAGTAAATTTGCAAATAACAAACAGCAAGTAACACTGAATTGAACATGAAATTAAATACTACTAAAATATTAAAATAGTACTATAAAATAAACTCCAATAATCTTTGATTTACAGCTTTGAAAATTTACTTTTCACAGTGTAGAAACAAGGAGTTAATCAGTTTATCTCTGTCTTTTTAGCATTGTGAAATATTTTTTAAGTTCAAGCAAGGCAGTAAATTCAGATTCGGATGTCACATTGTAAAGAAAAGACAGAAATATTCTCCAGCACACTTTCTAAACACTTTTTATCATTTCAAAATGATTTCCAAGTCCAGCGATAGCAGCTAGCATTACTCCTATAATGCTGCAGTTTATCACTGTGTTAAACAGGCCTGTTGAAAAGGTCACGGGGAGCGAGGCGCTGAGGGGACAGCTATATGACAAATATAACTATACCTTCTTTCTCTTCCAAAGGTCAACGGAAACATATTCCTTATGCATTTTAAACGTGACAGGAGAGGAGAGCAAGATTGAGTCCCAAGGGTACTCTCTGGAGCGGTCAGTAGGAGTGGGCTGTTTTTCAGTCAGAATCATCTAATCCATTCTCTTAAAAAAAAAAAAAGACATTGTCATTTTTTTCCATCTTGTCACATGCCAACTTATCCTACACAGCTGACCAGATTCTAGAAGCTCAGGCAATTTATGATCCATTGGATTTTATATTCCTGCTTAACTGACATATTGTCTATTTTGGTTTATGCATAATGTTTCCTTTACAGTATCACACAATAATATTAATATTCATTGTTATACTGTTAATATGCATATAAAACAATTTATATAATAATATAAAATGTAAAATTAATATTCCATTCTATTCTGTTATGTTTTGTCATATGTTATATTACTATTATTATTGTTGTTGTTGCTGTTAATAAAAATGATTCAACTCACCGTTTAATATGACATGCATGACATGATACGATACGATATGATATATAACATGATATATGATATGATATATGATAAGATATATGATACGATACGATACAATGTGATAGGATGATATATGACATGATATAATATGATGTGATTCTATTACTTATATATACTTGTTACTTATTATATATTATAATAATAATATATTATTATTATCATTATTATTATTATTAAATAAAATATATTAGTAATAAAACATTAGTCTCTTTTTTTTTTGGGGGGGGGGGTATCTAGAATTTGTGTATGTTTGCATGTTCTGAATATTAATAAGAACATACATAATGTACATATCATACATATAATATATTTGTAAAAAAAATCTAAATTTTTCCCCATAAATATTTCTATATTTTCTGTATATTTGGTTTTGCAGATTACTTAAATACAGTAATATGTGCCAAATGCATGTACTGTATAGCAAACTGTTCCATTTCACAGCAGAAGACATCTTTTGACATATTGATGGTTAAATCACCCGAACTGTTACCACAATGTTTTCTTATTTGTTCGGCCAGCACACTTGCTGCAAATCCAGTTTGTTTCAGTCTTTTTATGTGTGTGGCTCAAGGGTACAGCTTGGAAGATTGATGCTATTTACACACATAGAGAGGTAAAGGAGAGGACCCCATCAGGCACTGAGAATTCACTTACTGTTTGTTTATTGGTTTGTAGGAGCTATAATGTCTCTTTCTCCTTGAAATTAAATCATTCAAGGTATGTAGCCATTCATTCTGCGATGTCCTTTAAGATTACATGACTTTTTTTTTTCCTCCACAGCAACAGAAGTTTCCCCCAGCATTCCATTTTGTTATGAATTTCTTTAAAAAATGTAATTCAACAACACATCGCAGAGTCATGAATTTTTTAGACCTCTGGTATTTGAAAAGGCTGAAGGAATGAAAATTAAATGAATGGATAAAGGACAGTGTTGCATTTATTTTTTTCATCAATGTGAAGATTAACAGTTCTGTTGAGTCTGTTTTTCAAAAGTGAAAAGTTTCAAAGGTATGCTGCCATGTATACGAACACAGGAGTTGGTTTCGAATAAAACTGTCAAATGATTGTGATCCTGCATTTCTAAACCCACAAATCAATGCATTCAACAGCTCCATCACCTTATGCCCTAAATCCTACCATCAGTCTAGAAAGTGAACACAATCTCACTATAGACCTTGAAAGAACGTGAGCTGTGTGTGTATGTGTGTGTGCAGAAGTCCCTGTGGAGGTCTGTGCGCTTACTCTCGGCTGAACTAGACCCCTAGCATGTGAAATAGATTGTTTGTGTATCAAATAATGACCTTCTCTTTCACTGGTAGCTTGTTTATGTTCTGCAGTGAGTGTCCCAAGGCCTTGGCATTTTTCACAGCAATGAAATCTAAATAAAATCATTTTTTTAAGAGTGTACAGTTATATTATAAAATATTATTGCAATTTTAAATAACTCTACATTAAAATAAAAAAGCAGTTCTTTAATTTTAATAATACTTTACAATATTTTACTAATATTAAAAATTTAAATATTTTTACTGTTTTTTTATCAAATAAATTCAGCCTTGTTGAGCATAAGAAACTTTTGAACAGTAAATATATATATGTTTTTTGCCCTTTGGTTAGTTTTGTTAAATTTTACAAATCAAAATTGATGTTTTTTTTGTTTTTTGAGGACAAAATATTTTTCAAATCTTTAGTGCAGGCATCTCATAGACATGTTAGTTTCACAAATATTTTGTGAACTTTTAGTCCGTGTGTTAAAAAATATAAATAGATTTGCCTCTTGTTCTCAATAGAAATGCTGCACAACAACTTTAGATTAGTTCACTCTTTCCATCTCGTAATGTTTCGGCAGATTTGTATGAGTGCGGTGGGATCTCAAACCATGTTGACTCCGAGCTAAACAGCTGTCTATATTCATGAGATCCTCATTCTCCAAAGCTGCATCATCATAAACAGTCACCTTTTCTATTATTCAAGCCCACAAGAGTTTCCTCTGAATTTACAGGATGTCTCTTGTCTCTTTCAGAAGAAAATTGTGCTTTTCTTGCAGGGCTGTGAGATAAGCAAAACACTCAGCGGGATGCATGTGTAATCTAACGGGTGATATTCATGCATTTTACAGTGATGAATAGCTTGGGATAGGAGTCAGATGTTCAAAGATCTATGCATTTCCCCATGTTGCACTGTAGCAGTGCTGACTCTAAAATTTTCCTAGTCACTGCAGTCGTACCATCATGTTATCGTGATACACAGATTTTGTATTCAGTGATGGCTTATGGCATATATGCTTTGTGTTTTTTGTCATGAAATGGAGATTTTTCTTGCACGTCTGAGCAAACTGATGAATCTGTGTTACACTGTTAGATAAAGAACAAAAGCTTGGATCAATAAATGGTAATCAAGTCTTTTACAGCTGCTGCTGCTGCTGCATCTTGCATCTGTAAAAGGCTGAGATGTAAATAGGGTCTTGTGATAGGCTGTCAATACAGGAACAGACTTCAGATTCTCGGAAACCAGTAAATAGTTTGTGTTTCCATTATTCAAGCTGGGTTATTCACAGCTATTTTATTACAGTGCTTGCAAGGCAGCTCTGTATTGATATTCTTCAAATATTCTGCTTAGGTTTTTTTTTTCTAAACCCATAAACATAGGTACTGGACTCCTGCAGTTAATTCAGCCCGAATCATTGAATGTGCAGTCTCTATTCAAACTTTATTTTTGTTTTTAAATAATTTTAGGCTTATTCATTTTATTTTTATTTTTATACATACATACATACATTATATATATATATATATATATATATATATATATATATATATATATATATATATATATATATATATATATATATATATAGATATAGATATAGATATATATAGATATAGATATAGATATAGATACATAATATACATTTATTCATTTAGCAGAGGAGGACAGTGGAAGTGTGACGATCGTGTACCCAGAGAGACACACAGGGAGAGCGAGAGATCCAATTGCAGGTATTTAATAAGGGATAATCCAAATCGTAGTCAACACAGCCAAGGTCAAAACCAAAATGACAGTCCAAACAAAACAAACAAATAAAAGGGACAGGAAAAGGGAACTCGGAATTCGAGATGACTCGGAGGACGAGCAGACAGGTAGAAACTCAGGGGACGAGAAAGCTGGACACACGAAGGGTAAGGAGGACTCCATACAAACAACAGGAAAAGACTATAGGGAGACTAATGACACTAGAGTTCCTGCACCTGGTGCAATTAACAGGAGTGCAATTACTGTGAAGACAGGACCAGACTAGAGGAATTCTAGTGCCTACAGTGAAGTGCGTAAGGGGAAGTGAGCCCACTAGTGGACACCCAGGGAAACAGAGACAAGAAAGCGTGACAGGAAGCAATCAAAAACAACAAAAAGAGCAATGATATACAAGTGCTATAACAAGTCTCAGTTAGGTTAACACAGTACAAGTAGCATGGGATTTTAAATAATATAATAATTAAAAAGAAAACAGATAGAATAAAAAAATAATAGAGCAAGCTAGTGTTAGAGGTCTTTACACATATACACACACACACATACATACAATTGCATAATAAATGAAAAGAAAGTAGAATACAAAAAAGATTAGAAAGGTAGTTAGATTTAAATAAAAAATAAATAAATAAATATACTTATATACTAAGGATGATGACTATAGCTATAAAGTTTTTAAAAATTGTTCTGTGTTCATGAGGGCATCTAGCCTGACTATGTCAGACTTCCTACTTCCGCTCAATTTCATTTCGCTTCTGTACTCAGTCTGATACAGCCAGGGGGCAAGGAACTCGACCGGAAGTTGAAGTCGGGTGGGGGCTGCCATCTTTTAGCAGAACTTCACGTGCGTTAGCATTCCCATTGACTCCCATTCATTTTGGCGTCACTTTGACAGCGAATAACTTTACATCTGAGGCGTTTAAAGACTCTGTTTGTCCATTATTTATTTCTAAAGATACACGACAATGTATAAAGGGCTCCATTACCTTCTATGTTACATTATGGCCCCGTATAAACAGTTTTTGTAAAAAATAGGCTAACGATTGCGTCATAACCACTCGTCTCTCTGTCGCATTACCTTACAGACAGGAGGAGAAGCTCGCAGGCAATTAACTTAATATGGCGTACTGGCGTTATATTTTAAAATACTATGCAAAATAATTAATCAGAATACTTACTCCTGCTCACTCACGACAAAGAACTCCCCGCTCAAGCTCGCTGTCTCTGCAAGATTAACGATGGCAGTTTGCACGCACAGCTACTAGAAGATTTACATCTGTCAGACAGGTTGCTGACGTCGTAAAGCTTCGTTTGAGTCTGCGCGTCAGAAACGGAAGTGCTAAAAAACGCTAAAATGGGCTTCACTTGTCTCAATTGAGTTCCAATGGATTCGCTGTGTCCATTTCTTTTACTGTCTATGGATACAGCTTGCCACCGCTCTGGAAACAGCCGGGCCAATCAACGAACAGAGGGCGGGCTGAGAGCCGTGACGTAGATGCGTAGATTAACTTCGCATAATCTGCAAAAGTCGTTTACAGCCATGTTCACTCCGGTATTTCGCTCGCATCATCATGTGTTTACAACATGTTTACAGTGGAAGTTCAATCATAGATTTGAGTTCGATGCATGATGTCTGTGCTTCGATGCGGCTGTACAGGCGCATAACATACGTCATAACTAAACGTATCTGATTGGCTTACGGTAACCAATGATTTTAAACTTCAGACAAGCGCCCCCTAGCGAGAGAGAAAACACTTCTCTATTGTGCCATTCCAGACTCTGTCTACGAAGCAAAGTGAAGTAGCAGAGTCTGGTATTACCAGGCTAGAGGGCATCCACACAACAACCATGATGATAAAAACAGAGGATCAATATTTCAGTTTTTTTCCAGCTGCTGAACAATAAAAAAACTGGCAGCCAATCAAAATATACAAAAGCATTTAAAGCAGCTAGCAGATGAAATAACTGCAGCACACACTTTCAATACTGACAGAATGCTCAACTTTCAAAACAGCAAAGATATCATCGCAGTATTTACATGCTGAATTGTGACTGTTATCGAAGTCTCTCAGAAGATTTGAAGATACACAATGACTTCCTTCTCTTCCCAGATAGCACACGTACGTCTAGATTGCTTCATCTGGAAAGCCCCTGCTGTGTACAAACTACTGACAGACGTCTTTAAGATATCAGTTTTACGTACATTATCATAAACATCAAGACATCTATCATGTCTATTTGGCATTTTTATAGGAAACGTGCAATGATGTATTGCAGATGAAGAAAAAAATGCATCTTGCTGATAGAAATGCAGATAAATCTCTGTGATGCACTGTACGTGTGAAATCAGAGTTTTGATTGGCGAGTTTTTAGCATAGTTTTTAGTTTTTAGCGAGTTTTTGTCCTAACATTTACATGACTGTCAAATAATGCTAGTGAAAGTTATGGGAACATTCATAGCATAATTATAATGAAAACAGCCTCAACACTAACAGACGATAACCTTTTTTATTCTAAACTATGTGTCTGCCACTTTAAATGCTTCTTTGGGGGTTGATGGATTCTGATAAAGACTGTCAGTATTACATTATTACAGTATTACAACAGTATTACAGCTGTGGTGTGGGCATTCCTACTCTCATAGAATTTGAATAATTGATCAAAGTTTGTAGTTATGCTGTAGTTGTCATCATTGGTGTGACCGTCGCCCCCTACTGGCGTAACAATGTTATCTACAGATACCACTGAACATCATCAATAAATAAATATTTTTAGTGAACTGACTAAAAAAGATTCGAATCACTGAGTTGAATCAAAATCCCAGTACTAGCAAGAAAAGCACTGGTATTCCCTTCAGCAAATGCAAATCTAGTTACCTTAAGGTTTCCTTTTTAGTTTCTGCCATCTGCTGATGAAAATTAATATTACAATGGTTTCGTTTTTTTTATGTCGTGTTTCAAGACTTTGTTCATTTGATCTCATGGATAACATTTTCACTGTTTTATCACTTTTCCACACATCTCAGTCAGATATTGAGATCTTGACTAACTGCCAGAGCGCCGTGCCGTGGGTTTTATACTGATGTCGTCCTCGTCTCGCATTGCATTGTGGGATCGCTCTCCGTGTTTGCCTCGGTTGATCAAGATGGCCGCGAATATTTTGTGGAGGGGTTGGAGTTGAATACACGCCGCACTCAGACTGATTGTGATGTTGAGAGACCAGATTCATTCGTCCGCATCAGAACATCTTCAGAAGTAAGCTGTCAAAACATGAATCACCCTTCTTCCGCCCCGATCGCGCTTGTTCGAAGCCGTAATGAGCGCTGTTAGGCCAGTTAGCCGCACTGCTAACGGCTCTGGGGAGGGACGGAGAGGGTTTCTGGCAAACAAGCGAAATCTGTTTAGTCGCGATATCCTAAATACGTCCTCGCCTTTGATTACGCAACAATAACCGTTAAGTAAAATCCGTCCGCGTCTTCGAAATGTCAGACGATGGTTAGCTGCAGCTAGGCTAACTGGTTACTCAGCTCTTTTCTTCTGTTACTCCCCATGGCAGTTACTGCAAGGTTACACGATTAGCTGCCCTCACTCTGTGTGAAGCTCACCGATCAGCAGCTCACTGTAATCATGAGAATAAGGTCTGTGTTCGTTCGTTTTAAAATGAGCTGTGTATGAATGTGTGCCAGGCTGAAGTTGTTTGTGCACTGTCATGCCCTCTGCCTAACCCCTTTCCGGCCTCACCTCCTGCTCGGGGTAAACCACTGTTTACCGGTACACAGGATGTTTTCGTTGCGAAATCACACAGTGTGATTTTCGTTCAGGCCTCTGTTTAGGTTTATGTTGCTGCTCTTCTCGCGGTCACATGGGCTGTGTGTCAAAAACTTGGGCGCTGACTATCTAGACAGCATTTTTGGACATCGTAGGGTTGCAGAGTGCTGTCTAGGTAGGCAGCTCGCTTTGTTTTAAGACACTGTCCATGGTGACATTCTGCCCCGTGCTGCACGTTTATGTTCGTGTTTACCCACAGTATAATGTTTCTCAATCATCTTGAATCAGTTATGATCAGTGGTTAATGTGGTCTTTTTATTTTTGTAAGAACCATTCCTTTTATCTGTCATCTGTGGACTTTGTGTGTACAGCGAAAAAGTTATTGATGTGTGTGAATGACCGTTCTCTGTTGATCTGCAGGATTGCTTCCTGACCACCTTTTGGTCTCTTTGAGTTCAGGGCCTCAGAAGAGTGTGATATTGCAAACTTTAAGCAAGTCTAATGTAAGTTTCTTTGTTTATACCTTGTTTTTCAACTTTAAAATATCTGTTTTTACTTACTACCTTAACTTGAAATACTCACCAAACTTTATTGCTGATTGGTAAGATTTTTGTGTGTGTTCCCCCACCACATTTTCTCGGCATGCATAGCCTTGCATTGCATTAAAGGAGTAGTTCAACCAATTCTGTCATCATTTACTCACCCTCCACTTGTTCCTGTATGTTTATTTCCTCTGCTGATATTTCAAATAATATTTGGTAACTAAACAGTTGACTAGCCATTGAGTTACATGTTTTTTTTGTTTTTTTTTTTCATAGAAGTCAATGGCTATCATCGGCTTTTGTTACCAGTATTCTTCAAAATATTTTATTTTGTGTTAAACGGCTGGAAAAAAAAAGACACGTTTAGACCTTGAGGTTGAGTTAACTTGTAGCATTTTCATTTTTGTTTGAACTATCCGTTTAAGAATTAGTAAAATCTTCATTATAACAAAGGTGTGGTCACACGGATTCGCCAGATTGACCGACAGGAAGCTGCTTGGTTTGAAAGTGCCTTCTGTGTGAGGGGTGATTTATGCCTTTCTGCACTATTGACAATGAACATGATTTCCCTTCTTAACTTTGCTAATGTGACCACATCTTAAGTGTTCTTCAGTCTGTTCTAAATGGAATAATTTCTAGTTTAATATATCGGGCGACTGAATTGGTATTTGGTCCAAAAAGAGAAATCATTTTTACAGTCAAACACTTGGAAGTACATGAAGCCAAGCAATGAACATGAAACAAATGAACTGTTTTAAAAGTCTAGCCATTAGACCTCAACATTATGTGTCATTCCAAAAAGCATGCTTTAGGTATTGCAAATCAAATATGCAGTTTTTGATGAATAATCATGTTAAAGCTGTAATACAAATGCAAGTTTCAAATATTATTGTAAATCCCAAGAAAAGCTGACTTTTCTTTATTTCCATTGTAAGTTTTACTTTTACTGATTTGTATTTATTTGTAAACTGAGAGATGAGACACTTATTGTCAGCACTGTTCAATATTATGCCATAAATGCTGTAAATAGAGCAATTTATTGAACCTGTAACATTTTGGGTGCCTTTATAATAGACTGACATCAAATCAGTGATGGTATGAAGACACAAATGTGCATTGAATGTTTTCTGTTGTGACGCATCAGTGCATGATATTTTGTTGTACGTGCAAAAAAAAAAAATTTGGAGGCATGGTCTGACAAGTAACTGCATTATAGATATTCCAATCATTCGGTTTCAGATTAATACTTTTCTTTAAAGACTTTAAAGCATAATGCTTGATTTTTCTATGCAACAGTCAACCTGTTTTGAAGGCTGTTGAGAAATTCAAATGATTGGTTTTATTTGAGTTGAGTTCGTAGAGAAATATTTGCACTTTTGTGAACTTTTGGTATTGAACCATACTAATCCCCTTGCTGCCCTGTTTGAATGTCTGATACAGGAAGCGAGCGGCTGCAAAGCATTTAATTGAGCGCTACTACCACCAGTTAACAGAGGGCTGTGGAAATGAGGCCTGCACGAATGAGGCTTGTGGCTCTTCTCCGGGTTTCCAGCGCATGGATAACAATGCAGCGGCCATCAAGGCCCTGGAGTTATATAAAAATAATGCCAAACTGTGTGATCCTCATCCCTCTAAGAAAGGAGCCAGTTCAGCCTTCCCAGAGAACAGTGCCAAAGGAGCTCACAATTTCTCTGCTTGCAGCAACGGGAAGATGAACCATAAGGACCTACAACCCACAAGGGAGGACTTTAGAGGTGAACAGTGTTGTCACGATTGCAAAATTTCAATAGAAGGAATATTTCTTGAATTCTTTTGTGTATACAGAACAATAACAAACAACAGCTCTTGGATTAAATAAAATAAAATTTTATTTATAAAGCACATTTAAATTCAATCTTGGTTGGCCAAAATACTGTACACAACAGGAAAAAAAAAAAAAAAGTAAAAACAGGGAACACAAAAAAGAAATCGAGATGAAAGCACGAGAAAAGATTTAAATTCAGCTAATGTAGAAGCAGTTCTAAAATGTAGTGGTAAATTGTTCCACAGCTTTGGGCAAGCGACTACAAAAGCTTGATCGCATCATGTAATTTCCAAATGCTTTGTTGAGGAAAAAAATGCAAGAAAATAATTAAAAAAGGAATTAAAATACTAATAATACACACACACACACACACACATATATATATATATATATATATATATATATATATATATATATATATATATATATATATATATATATATATATATATATATATAAATATGAAATTGTGTTATTGAACACACATTTAAAACCTAAGTTAAATGTATTATTTATTGAATTAATGATCATTATTGAAGTATATCTCAGTTAGGTAAACAGCATCACATTTTTCTGGTAAATATTCAGTATTGAAGTACAAGCACTCGTTAGAAATGTAATGCCCTTTTTCATAATCACAAGCTTCATCTTTCAAAATAAATGTAAAGACAGTTAATGATGTCCTTAGTTTTACTCCAGTTCAATCCTGAAATGGGAACAGACAGAGTCTTGTGACAGACACAGTGATGAAGCTCGTATGTGTTCGTAGTACATAAGCCATGGACGGTTAAGACAGCTGACTCCACTGTGTGACCCTGTCTCTCTCTCTCTCTCTCTCTCTCTCTCTCTCTCTCTCTCTCTCTCTCTCTCTCTCTCTCTCTCTCTCTCTCTCTCTCTCTCTCCACTCACACACACACACAAAATGTAAAACTCGGAATTTGAACAGTCAATAGCAAATTCTTAAACTAATAACAGAACATGCTTACAGTAGCTGATTCAGAAGCGTATAAAATGCTTTGCTGATCTGTTGTACGTAATCTTAAATGCCATTTTAGAGGGCATGGCAGAGTCTAAACTTTGATAAAGAATATCTCTTTGGTTTTGAGACTTTAGTCTTTGCAACTTCAGGGATCTTATCTATGTGCAATCGGCTTGTAAAACTCCAAAGAGAAAGGAAAACTTGAAATCGCATCATATGACATCTTTAAATTAAGTGCTGCAAGTGTTTCCAACCTCCCCTCTTCCAATTCCAATTTCAAACTTCTTTCTGGTTGGTGAGAAGTTGCCAAAAAAAAGGTCTGCACACTATGAATGTGAAAAAAAGACCAAAAAAGTAAGTTTAAGATTAAAATAATAATAATAATAATGATAAACACAACTTTGCTGAGGAACAGCTAAAGTCTCTGTCACAACATCACCTTAATCCCGAATCCAATTTCAAACTACTTTCTGAATCATATCTTTGACTTACCACACAAATGATTTAATATCCTTTTCCGTGTTCTTCGGCAGATCTGAATTACTTGACAGAGGAGAAGGTGTATGAAATCCTGAGCCTCTGCAGTGAGACCGAGGACTATTCTCCTCTAATCCGTGTCATTGGTAGGGTTTTCTCAAGCGCGGAGAGTCTAGTCCAGAGTTTCAACAAGGCCAAACAACACACAAAGGAAGAGCTCAAGTCCCTTCAGGCCAAGGATGAGGACAAAGATGAAGATGAGAAAGAAACGGCCTCTGGTTCATCCACAGCCATGGAGGTGGAACCTGAAGCCTCTGCGTCAAGCGCAGACGGCCCTTCTCACGGAGAAAACAATGTTCAAATGTTGGGTCCTGTAGAAGTTTCTGTAGACATTGATGCTGTAAGAAGAGTGTACGACAGACTATTATCGAACGAAAAGATTGAAGCAGCATTCCTCAATGCGTTAGTCTACCTGTCGCCCAATGTAGAGTGTGACCTCACCTACCACAACGTGTATGCTGCCGACCCTAATTACCTGAACGTCTTCATCATCGTCATGGAGAACAGTAACCTCCACAGTCCAGAATACTTAGAAATCGCCCTGCCGCAATTCTGCAAGGCAATGAGCAAGCTACCTCTTCCAGCTCTGGCCAAGCTTGCGCGGTTGTGGTCGCAATACGGTGCAGACCAGATCCGACGTCTGGTCGAGACTTTCCAGCAGCTTATTACCTACACGGTTATCAGCAATGAGTTCAGTAGCGAAAACCTGGTCAATGAGGATGATGGTGTGGTGGCAGCAACTAAGTGCTTGAAAATCGTCTACTATGCAAATGTGCTGGGCGGCGACCTAGACATGGATCATAACGAGGAGGAAGACGATGAACCGATCCCGGAGTCCAGTGAGCTGACCCTGCAGGAGCTGCTCGGGGAGGAACGACGCAACAAGAAAGGACCTCGGGTGGATCCGCTGGAGACGGAACTGGGCATTCGTGCCTCGGACTGTCGAAAACCCCTCATCCCCTTCGAAGAGTTCGTCAATGAACCGCTCAATGATGTGCTGGAAATGGACAAAGATTACACCTTCTTCAAGGTGGAGACCGAAAGCAAGTTCTCCTTTATGACCTGCCCGTTCATTCTTAACCCTGTGACTAAGAATCTAGGCTTGTACTACGACAACCGGATCCGGATGTACAGCGAGCGCAGGATTACTGCCCTCTACAGTTTGGTGCAGGGACAACAACTGAACCCTTACCTGCGACTCAAAGTACGCAGAGATCACGTCATAGATGATGCACTTGTCAGGGTAGGTCTTTTAAGAGCTTGCAAAGATGAATGTTGTTTCATCACAATATACCTGAATGATTTCTTGTGTGTTATTTATTATATTTGAAGAGCATTTGTGAGTATGTGATTGGATATGTGATTGGTTTTAGTTGGAGATGATAGCCATGGAAAACCCAGCAGACCTGAAGAAACAGCTATATGTGGAGTTTGAGGGAGAGCAAGGAGTGGATGAAGGAGGAGTATCCAAAGAGTTCTTTCAACTGGTCGTAGAGGAGATCTTTAACCGAGATATAGGTAATTATCATTATTTAATCCTGCTTTATTTATTCAGTATACCTTTTGGTTTTCTTTTAAGCATCCTAACACAAAGTTTAATCACTGATACTAGATTGGCTGACGCACTATTTATAGGCTCTAGCAGGCTTAATGTTCCTCTCAGAGCTTGTTTTATTGATATGGATGATCTTATTGATTCAGGGAGCGTGAGATGAGGATCTGCTGTGCATTTTTGTCTTATGCTTTCTCTTTCTGTTTCACCCCCAGGCATGTTTACCTATGATG